>NC_080715.1:34346854-34419354 GCF_019097595.1 Hemibagrus wyckioides | reverse complement strand
CAAAAATTGCATGTAAATTAGGGAACCGTGTTGTACAAAGGAGCCGTTGTGGAAACAGTTCTAAACAGTTTATCCAGTGAGACGTAGCTCATTTTTCTGCAGATTAAATAAGAAAAAGTGAACAAAGTTCTTCCTTTTCAGCCTTGCCCTCTTTTAACCTCTTTCTCTCCCACTGAAAGTCTTCCTGGAGGCTAAAGACTGAGGCAGACCTGCACTTCAGAGGGATGCGTATTCCACCAATTTAGAGTCAAGAATGAAGAGATCTTAAACTTAAAATGTTCATGTAAATGGATCTGGAAAAAAGGGTTTGATAAGTTTTTCCTCACGTAAAGTAGTTCAAAAAAAATTTAAAAGGAAAAGTTTAAAATTTAAAATCTAAAAGGTAAACTTAAGGATTTTTGTTTTGTCAAGGTTATTTATTCTAAAGGACAAAAAGAAGACATTAGGAAACCAAAAAAACTATAAATCTGTCACCACTTGACATGCTGTAAGACTGAAAACTAATAAAGACACACAGGAAGGATGTGAGTTAATGAAACGGCTCAGGATCGACTCCATGGCTCGGTCACAAGGTTTTCATTAAGGACAAAAAGAATCTAATTTTCGTGCATATTTGAGAGCCGAGGTGAGTGAATAGACATTTCTGTAAGAAGATACAAAAAAACATAGAAAAAAATAGAGTTTAAATGACGTGAATCTTGTTCATCTCAACCTTCCTCGTTTGTTATTGATGTTAACATCAGTTCGATAACATGAATGAGTCCAAATGTGCATTAAAGGCTGCTTAGGGATATTTAAAGCAACACACACACACACGCACACACATACACACACACACACACACACACATTAGAGCAAGCCACCACGACTGTGGTGAGGAAAGTCTCCCTGAGATGGTAAGAGGAAGAAAGCTTGAGAGGAACCAGACTCAAAAGGGTACCTCATCCTCCTTTGAGTGACACCAGAGAGTTGGATTATAAATGATTATAAACACAGAGAGTGGGATTATAAATGATTATAAACACAGAGAGTGGGATTATAAATGATTATAAACACAGAGAGTGGGATTATAAATGATTATAAACACAGAGAGTGGGATTATAAATCATTATAAACACCAGAGAGTGGGATTATAAATCATTATAAACACAGAGAGTGGGATTATAAATCATTATAAACACCAGAGTGTGTGATTATAAATCATTATAAACACCAGAGAGTGGGATTATAAATCATTATAAACACAGAGAGGGTGATTATAAATCATTATAAACACAGAGAGTGGGATCATAAATCATTATAAACACATAGTGGAATTATAAATCATTATAAACACCAGAGAGTGGGATTATAAATCATTATAAACACCAGAGAGTGGGATTATAAATCATTATAAACACATAGTGGAATTATAAATCATTATAAACACCAGAGAGTGGGATTATAAATCATTATAAACACAGAGAGTGGGATTATAAATCATTATAAACACCAGAGTGTGTGATTATAAATCATTATAAACACCAGAGAGTGGGATTATAAATCATTATAAACACAGAGAGGGTGATTATAAATCATTATAAACACAGAGAGTGGGATTATAAATCATTATAAACACATAGTGGAATTATAAATCATTATAAACACAGAGAGTGGGATTATAAATCATTATAAACAGAGAGTGGGATCATAAATGATTATAAACACAGAGAGGGTGATTATAAATCATTATAAACACAGAGAGTGGGATTAAAAATCATTATAAACACAGAGAGTGGGATCATAAATGATTATAAACACAGAGAGGGTGATTATAAATCATTATAAACACAGAGAGTGGGATTAAAAATCATTATAAACACCAGAGAGTGTGATTATAAATCATTATAAACACCAGAGAGTGTGATTATAAATCATTATAAACACAGAGAGGGTGATTATAAATCATTATAAACACTGAGAGTGTGATTATAAATCATTATAAACACATAGTGGAATTATAAATCATTATAAACACAGAGCGGGATCATAAATGATTATAAACACAGAGAGTGGGATTATAAATCATTATAAACACAGAGAGTGGGATCATAAATGATTATAAACACAGAGAGTGGGATTATAAATCATTATAAACCTCATTTTCTTTTTATTTATTCAGGAGCGTTGTGCTGTTATAACACCGACATGTCCTCTGCTATCATTTCTGCAAAGGCAGCTTTAGCATTGTATTAAAACTCATGCATATTTAATTATGTTTATATTTCAGATGCTAAGCTCCGCCCCCCAACCCTCTCCCTTAACCCCCCTTCCCCTTCCCTCTAGAGACCCACTTCAGGGACAATTTACCGAATCAAAGGCAGTGACATTCTCAAAAATGTAGGTATTTAAATGGAGCTCAGTTCAGCACACACACACACACACACACACACATGAATATATGCATAGTTACACACCAGAGGGAGGAGGCACATGTTCCATAAAGTAAGATGGATGATGAACAAGAACATATTATAAACCTAATGGTGTGTGTGTGTGTGTGAGTGTGAGTGTGTGTGTGTGTGTGTGTGTGTGTTTAGCCTGAATAAACAACATATAATGGTACAGTAAGCTATAAAACCTAAGGGATCTTATTTATTTATTTTATATGTGATTGTTTCTAGCAGATGTTAAATTAATGATATTTAAATAAAGATTAAAATTAAACAAAGATAAAAAAAATTTTTTGGATTTGTTGGATTTTCTTAGCTTCTGATTTTACTAATATTCACACGAAATAAACACTTACTGGATACAAATAAAAATTACTTTCATTTTTCCCTCTAATTCTTTACGAGCTTTCATATAAATAAAAAAACCCAAATATTTTTACGTGTATAATCTCTATGCGCTTATAGACCGCTCTACGGCCTGAGATTAAATACATATCATGCACTGCTTTTTTTTCTCCACTAGACTTTGTAAAATATTTCGGCTTTATTTAGTCATAACAGTTGTGAAGGAATTCCCTCTGGAGATGTTCACAAGATCACAGTTCAGATCTTTAGACTGTTCAGCAGAGATGAAGGTTTCAGGTCGTGATGATGATCTACGATTAATTAATCAAAGACTGGAGGATAAAAGTTTCTTCCAGCATCATACACAACCTCAAGAACATCAGCAGGCCAAAAATAAAGAAAGAAAGAAAGAAAGAAAGAAAGAAAGAAAGAAAGAAAGAAAGAAAGAAAGAAAGAAAGAAAGAAAGATGAACAGGAAAAAGGAGAAGAACAAGATGAATAAGAACAAGAAGAAGGGAAAAGAAAAAGAAAAGAAAGAACATATTAATGATGACAAAACGAGAGAACATCCTGATTTATTTTAGAATAATCCCAAAGAGAGACAACAGCAAACATCTGTCCAGCTACCAAACGGTCATTCTGAGAGGTTTTAGACATCTCTTAGCTTCAGCGTGTTGGATACAGCAGGTGTTTCCAGACTCCTTTGTGGAAACAAACAGAAGAGCTGTATCATTAAGCAGGGTTGCCAGATTTCATCTCTATCTACATCTCAAAATACACACACACACACACACACACAAACACACACACACAAGACCTAAAACTAGACCTAGACACATTTTTCTTCTTCTCAGCTTTTGTGTAGGAAACCAGGTCACTGTGGTGGTGCACACACACATCATCTACTCCAGCCCCTTTCACTCCCCACTCTCTGTTTGTTAAAATGTATTCAATTTAATTCTGATTATTTTCTACAAACAAGCTGTTAGTGGATGTAAAGTCTTTTAAAAAAAATTAAAACAGTTTGCTTTTGTGTATTTTCTGCATTTATGGCAACGGTGTCCTTAACAGTCCTGTCATGTGCTCCTCCTCCCTTGAGCATGGGGCAGCATGAGTCCTACCTCAAAGGACTCTATTATTAGCATTCATTGTAGTTCCCTAAGCTAATTTCAATCATTGCGATATTTTAACTTTGCTAACTTTTTAAATTACAACACTGATCTCTCACAGGAGGTCATTAGTATTGGAACAGTCTTAACTAGGAATTGATTATATACAATTACAGGACAGATTCTAATGATGATGGTCACCACTGAGATCTTAAATCTGGACTTGGTTAAAGCAGAATTAGATAATCCTGACTTCACATGAAGATAGAATTAGTTAATCCTGACTTCATGTGAAGATAGAATTAGATAAGCCTGACTTTATGTGAAGATACAAATAGATAAGCCTGACTTAATGTCAAGATGGAATTATATAATCCTGACTTAATGTGAAGATAATCCTGACTTCACATTAAGATAGAATTTGATAATCCTGACCTAACGTGAAGATAGAATTAGTTAATCCTGACTTCATGTGAAGATAGAATTAGATAAGCCTGACTTTATGTGAAGATACAAATAGATAAGCCTGACTTAATGTCAAGATGGAATTATATAATCCTGACTTAACGTGAAGATAATCCTGACTTCACATTAAGATAGAATTTGATAATCCTGACCTAACGTGAAGATAGAATTAGTTAATCCTGACTTCATGTGAAGATAGAATTAGATAAGCCTGACTTTATGTGAAGATACAAATAGATAAGCCTGACTTAATGTCAAGATGGAATTATATAATCCTGACTTAATGTGAAGATAATCCTGACTTCACATTAAGATAGAATTTGATAATCCTGACCTAACGTGAAGATAGAATTAGTTAATCCTGACTTCATGTGAAGATAGAATTAGATAAGCCTGACTTTATGTGAAGATACAAATAGATAAGCCTGACTTAATGTCAAGATGGAATTATATAATCCTGACTTAACGTGAAGATAATCCTGACTTCACATTAAGATAGAATTTGATAATCCTGACCTAACGTGAAGATAGAATTAGTTAATCCTGACTTCATGTGAAGATAGAATTAGATAAGCCTGACTTTATGTGAAGATACAAATAGATAAGCCTGACTTAATGTCAAGATGGAATTATATAATCCTGACTTAACGTGAAGATAATCCTGACTTCACATTAAGATAGAATTTGATAATCCTGACCTAACGTGAAGATAGAATTAGTTAATCCTGACTTCATGTGAAGATAGAATTAGATAAGCCTGACTTTATGTGAAGATACAAATAGATAAGCCTGACTTAATGTCAAGATGGAATTATATAATCCTGATTTAACGTGAAGATAATCCTGACTTCACATTAAGATAGAATTTGATAATCCTGACCTAACGTGAAGATAGAATTAGTTAATCCTGACTTCATGTGAAGATAGAATTAGATAAGCCTGACTTTATGTGAAGATACAAATAGATAAGCCTGACTTAATGTCAAGATGGAATTATATAATCCTGACTTAATGTGAAGATAATCCTGACTTCACATTAAGATAGAATTTGATAATCCTGACCTAACGTGAAGATAGAATTAGTTAATCCTGACTTCATGTGAAGATAGAATTAGATAAGCCTGACTTTATGTGAAGATACAAATAGATAAGCCTGACTTAATGTCAAGATGGAATTATATAATCCTGACTTAACGTGAAGATAATCCTGACTTCACATTAAGATAGAATTTGATAATCCTGACCTAACGTGAAGATAGAATTAGTTAATCCTGACTTCATGTGAAGATAGAATTAGATAAGCCTGACTTTATGTGAAGATACAAATAGATAAGCCTGACTTAATGTCAAGATGGAATTATATAATCCTGATTTAACGTGAAGATAATCCTGACTTCACATTAAGATAGAATTTGATAATCCTGACCTAACGTAAAGATAGAATTAGATAATCCTGACTTAACAAGAAGATAAGCCTGACTTCACATCAAGATAGAATTAGATAATCCTGACTTAACAAGAAGATAAACCTGACTTCACATCAAGATAGAATTAGATAATCCTGACTTCAGGTGAATATAGAAATAGATAAGCCTGACTTAATGTGAAGATAGAATTAGATAATCCTGACTACACGTGAAGAGATAATTAGATAATCCTGACTTCACTTAAAGATAGAATTAGATAATCCTGACCTCACATGAATATTCTGACAGTTCCCACATTTACACACTCCTTGCCCCACACACTACTTTATCGGAACCATGTCCATGTTGAGGAAGAGTATGAGGAAGAGACTGACTCTCTGTGTTTGTTAATTATTAAGGAGTTAATTATTAACTTCTCATTAACATGAACATCACGTGAGTGAGCTTACTTGCACTATGAGGCTTATTTTCCGGACGGCTCAAGAGGCATGCATTGGCAAGAGCTTATTCTTCCAACCTTGAAAACTCATAGAGAGAGAGACTATCTCTAGTGGCTTGTTTGATCCGATAATAAAGACTGTGTGTGTGTGTGTGTGTGTGTGTCCCTATTCAGGCTGGCAAGTTGCCTCAGGGTCTCATCACACACCCCACTGCACAGCACATTTGAGTTTGTGTGTGTGTGTGTGTTTAGAAGGAGACAACAAATGCAGATCCCTGTCTAATGGACTTGACAAGCCATGTTACTCTGAAAATACACAACCACGTTTAATCATTAGTCCCTCGCGGGTGTGCACGTGCCATTCCACAGAATAAAACTACAGTACAGTAGACCTACAGTAGCTGGACAAAGCACGTGACCATGGGAAGGTGTGCACGGGGAAGCATGTAAAGGTGTGATGTTTAATATTAGCTGAGTGCACAGGATTAAAATCCATCCTGAGATTTGTTGACAAGGCACATGCAGAATGCGCAGGTGGGGCACATCCCTGGAGAACACACACACACACACACCTTTCTGACACACACAAATAACAATCCCGCTAATATAATCCGTTCAACTTCATCGTTGCCGTATCCAAACGGTGCAGGTTGCAAAAGTAGATGATAGCATCGCTCCTGCTTGTACAACAACATCCACGTGCACGTGCGGGAGTTCAGCCTATACATCAGTAGTGCATGAGAGCATCGTAACATGTTATAACGCTGCTCCCCAGACAGTACATGGTTTCCAAAAACTGCATACAACAATATGGAACCCCAAGCAAGAGCTCCGTTTTGGGAACTTGGCGCGCGCTCAGCGGTTCTTAAACACTAAACACGCGCGCCAGCTCGCGCTAACACACAACCGCACGCACACACACATTCACCGTCCAGCAATGCAAAAGCAAATCTAAGCCAAAAACAGATGCACACTTTACCTCAGCGTTTCTGGTTGTTATGGCTGTTAGTTGGTCCTCATGAGTCTGAAGCGCGTGCAGACTGACCGACCGAACGACCGCCTCGCCCCGGAAGCCGCGAGCTCGGTTTGCTGATCTGCGCGCGCGGCTGATGCGGATGAAGCGTTTTTTCGGTTGCGGGGAAGACAGAAGACAGACACCGCGCGGATTTTCGGCTCGCCAGGGAGCTGATTATTTAAACAGAGCGAGGATATTTGTTCAGGATTTTTTCTAACATAATTAATTAAATATTATTTTTTTAATTCCTTCCTCACGCAGGCCTTGTGCAAAGTCCATTAAAACGCGAATTCCTATTAAACCCGTTTAAAGGGGAAATAAAGCATCTGCATCATTTCCCCTCCATCTTCATCATCATCATCATCCTCATCATCACTAAGCAGAGACCTGCAGCTGGAAAGCTCTTCGATTCTCTGTTTAAGCTTTAAACAGATTCCCAAAACCGAGTCCTCTTCGCCTTTGGGCTTTTTTCCGTAATTCAGAGTTGCTTATGTAACACAGCGCTCCAGAAATCTTTTATTATTTACAATCCGCCATAACACATCCGAACAGGCAATAACAGCAGCCTATATATCCTTTCACCTCAACACAATGTCTGTCTTTCACCTCATCTGTCTATCTTTAAACCAGGACTAAACATTAGAAGAGTTCAGTAAAAAAAAAAATATGTGGTCAATTTGGAAAACTTTTCAAAAATATCAGCCGTCTTTTAAATACCGCTTCCTAAAACAAGCCTAGAAACTTAAATGTAGAATTTTAAAGTCTATATGCTCTCCTTAGAATGGAACTGAATAGATCCTATGCTCATGGAGTCTTGACATTAATGCGCAAAAACGCACATCAGGTTTAATTGACGCAAGAATCGCCAGAATGCGCATTCCTTAATTAATCAAATAAAAGTGAACTATTGTAGATTAATTGTCGGCTCAATTTAAACCTAAATCTATTTATTTAAGCTTTGTAAACTATCCCAGCCTGATTATTACCAAGTGACGGAGGAAAATCCGACAATTGCGCCCTCTCCTATTTTTTGGGTATTGTATTTTCCCGAATTTTGGAAAATTCTAGTTAAAACACTAAATACACGTTTCTAAAATAAATAAATTGCTCTGTGCATATACACATAATAGGATTGAATCAGATTTTATAAAATGTGCATGATCAAATATCCAAAAGAAAAGCATTAAACCTTGCAGAGTGATGCATGCGTTCGAACCTTTACCGAAATTAGCGGCAGTTTCCAGTCTGTAATGGAGCAGTCTATTTATAGCTGGGCACTAAAGTCGGAAAATAAGCAAGGCAAGCAAGCAAATAAGCAAGCAAGAAGAGGTGTGGATATTTAAAAAAAATAAACAAATAAAAATATTTGTTTATAATATATAAATATATTATATATATAATATATAATTATATATATATATATATATATATATATATATTTATTAAAAAATTTACTCATCACGAGTCAGAAATTTTGTAATAAATAAATAAATATTAAAATTAATGTTCAATCCATAAAAGAAAAAAACAATTACCAGAAAAGCATAGGCCAGAGTGTGTATCTGATGTATATCTGCACCTTTAAATTAATAAAAAAAATAATAATAATTTTAAAAATTATTTTATTTGAAATGACTTAAATACAAATAATATATATTTCCATTTTTTTTTTTTTTTTTTACAATGAGTATTCTTCGTAAACAAAAGTGGCAGACATACTGGTTTTCTGGGTTCTACACCTCTTTTCTGGCTTGTTTTGCTGGGCTATACATGTCAAGCCTGTGTGTGTGTGTGTGTGTGTGTGGTTTGTGTGTGTGTCTGTGTACACAAAGGCTTATTCTCACCGTATTTTTCATGTCACAGCTTCGTTCTAAAGGACACTACACTTCTGTGGATCTGTAACACTAAACTGTCTAACCATCTGGACATTGAGGTGTGTGTGTGTGTGTGTGTGTGAAACCAAGCATACAATGCTTTCTCTTTAAAGACACAAAAAGCATTTTGTTTAATGCTAATTCAAAAAATAATAAGGGTCTAAAAGATGGGCTAATAAAAAATGAGCAAACTTTCATATGAACCTTTAAAATACATATAAACGTGCCACTGGGGTCCATTATGTCCTGTATTATTAGCTTAAAAACAAAAACAAAACAGAAGTAGTAAAATAAAATAAAAAAGGGTGGGGTGGGGGTTAATTAAAGAAAGATATTTTATACATATCCAGATACATGTTCAAGCACAGCCGGACACCTTCAGACAAAATAATAATAATAATAATAATAATAATAATAATAATAATAATAAAATTATGGAAAAAATTAAAAAAAATCCCAGTTGCAAAATACTTGATGGAAATAAAAATAATGACGTCCACAGGAAGGCTAAATCCGTCCCTTTTTATTATTATAGCAGGGTCTAAAGGGAGACGTGGGGCATCCGGGCTGTTAATAATCTCCACATCACGACTAGAGACATGTCACAGCCTAAACAAAGAGCTTCTCAGGAGGGAGAATAAAGCTAGAGTCGTCTCTTACTGCTCATCCTGCTGACATAAAACGCACCAAACGATCCACTGTTCGAAACCACAAGACTGTACGTCGCCTCCGCCTGGTCAATAACCACCAACCCTTCCCTTAAAATTAAAAAAAAAAAAAAATTCCAAAACACTCTGATGAAACATGATCGCAAAAATAAATTGATATAAAAATAGACAAACTATCTTATCTAAATACTAGCAAAATGCTAAGAGGGAGAAAACATGGCCTGCTGTGGAGCACCTACAGACCTAGTCAACGAATGTGATAGAATTTCTCATCATATAAATAACCCACTGTATACACTGCCTTTTAAATTAATTTAAATAAGGTTTAGAGAGAGAGAGAGATACACACTATATTACCAAAGTATTTGGGACGTCTGCCTTTACATGCACATGAATGTATTATGGCGTCGTCCCGCCCTTTGCAGCTATAACAGCTTCAACTCTTCTGGGAAGGCTTTCCACAAGGTTTTAGGAGTGTGTTCATGGGAATTTTTGACCATTCCTCTAGAAAAAGTGCATTTGAGAGGTCAGGCACTGATGTTGGACGAGAAGGCCTGGCTCACAGTCTCCGCTCTAATTCATACCAAAAGTGTTCTATGGGGTTGAGGTCAGGACTCTGTGCAGGCCAGTCAAGTTCCTCCACACCAAACTCACTCATCCATGTCTTTATGGACCTTGCTTTGTGTACTGGTGTGCAGTCATGTTGGAACAGGAAGGGGTCATCCCCAAACGGTTCCCACAAAGAGCATGAAATTGTCCAAAATGTCTTGGTATGAAGCTGAAGCATTAAGAGTTCCTTTCACTGGAACTAAGGGGATAAGAATTCAATGATGTGGAGGGGTGTCCCAAAACTTTTGGCAATATAGTGTATATAAGGGATAACTGGAATTGATTACTAGATTTAAAACTGATCGTTAGCTATTCATTAAACAAGAAAAACACACTTCAAAGGTGTGGAAATACACGCAAAAAAAAAAAACCTCTTAAAGTGTATAATTAATGTTTGTTTTTGTTTTTTTTAAATCGATGCTCTTTATACTTTCCAAATAAGAATAAGGCATTATTTAATCATAGGTAATTAAAATATGAAAAGGTTTGAAATGATCTTATTGTTGCTTTGAAATTGAAATCCGATACGTCATCAAGAAAATTCCTAGAGACACAGTGCCATGGAGTTAGTGTGCTGTTAGCTGCAGTGATCTTAGAGGAAAGATATCACTGATTTATTAATAATAATAATAATAATAATAATAATAATAATAATAATAATACAAAAAGAAAACAGCAGCTAAATACCTGCGGAATTAATACACACAGGTCTGTATTTGGACCAAGACACACTAAAAAACATAGGCTAGAGCGCTCTAGAAACCTGGCTGTGGAATGTCTGAGATCATCACGAGGAGGAGATGAGGAGCGCCACGAGCTGAGCTGAAGATCACGAATTAGAATAAAAGTGAGATGATTAATATTTACGCCTCCCTACTCAGCATTACAACTCGACACCATACACACCCGTTACCCCTGTCCAGCTCTCACTGCCAATTTCCCGATCAGTTCGTCTGTTCAAACAAAAACAAACAAAACAAAAAAAAACAAATAAGGAATCAATATAAAAATAAAAGATGATCATGAGGTGTCTGTTTTGAGGGAAGCAGTCTGTTTATTTCTCTTAAACGGCACTTGGTAAAAACGCGTCATTTTGGGGGCGGCAGAGAGCCGGCAGCCATTTTGGATTTCAAGATGAACAGAACAGGAATTTATATATAAAACAAGAAAAAAACAAACCAAAACAAAAAAAGAAACCAAAAAAACATGGAGGGCCATTATATACCTCTTAAATGTCACGTTTGAGTTTACACTGTTTATGGCGCTGCTTGTGTGTGTGTGTGTGTGTGTGTGTGTGTGTGTGTGTGTGAGTGAGAACATGACAGGGCACATGGGTGTATGAGAGTCAGTTCGTATAGGGTTGGCTGGATTAGTCATTGTCTTCGTCATCTTCTTCCGACTCCTCAATTCCGTCGCTGTCCTCCTGGTCCTCCTCTTCTTCCTCAGTCTCTGGGATGTCCCACTGTGGATGGTTGTCTAGTATGGCCTTCGCTTCATGCACCTCCAACTGGAAACATCATAAACATGTTTCACACCAAACCACAAAGAATGTGATCGAGAAATTCTGAACAAGAAACTGACCTTCAGCGGCTTGATCTGATCCAGCCCCATATACGAGTCTGACCGCAGAATCACTGAATACTGATAGTTCCCTGTTTTGGATGGAGCAGGGAATTTCAGCTCGACCTGCACAACAAACAGAAGGAGGATAATGATTTTAGTCCAAACAGGAAGATGGTTTAGTTAGAAAAGCAGATAAAACACAGATTTTCCATCAAGACTGTATGTCACTTGGTGAGTTATTGCACACCGATCTGTTTCCTCAGTAACTGTCTCTTTAAATGTACAGACACTGCAGCATGGATGTTGCCTAGCAACAAGCTGCTGTGGACAAGATGCAGCTAGTCTATCTCGCTCTCACACACACACACAGTCTCTAGGCACACAAACAAATCCCATTTTAATCCCAGTACACACAATATTCGCTGCACTGTAACACACCTTATACTCACACAGAGTAATATTACCGAAGTAGCCGTGAGCAAAGATCTTGAGTTCACAGTAAATGTTGAAGAATATGTGTAGAAGTACACTATATTGCCAAAAGTTTTGGGACACCCCTTCAAATCAGTGAATTCAGGTGTTGTTTTTCAGGTGTTGTGCTTGGTCCCATAGTTTCAGTGAAAGGAACTCGTAATGCTTCAGCTTCATACCAAGACATTTTGGACAATTTCATGCTATTTGTGGGAACAGTTTGGGGATGACCCCTTCCTGTTCCAACATGACTGCACAAATCAAGGTCCTTGACCTCAACCCCATAGAACACCTTTGGGATGAATTAGAGCGGAGGCTGTGAGCCAGGCCTTCTCGTCCAACATCAGTGCCTGACCTCACAAATGCACTTCTAGAGGAATGGTCAAAAATTCCCATGAACACACTCCTAAACCTTGTGGAAAGCCTTCCCAGAAGAGTTGAAGCTGTTATAGCTGCAAAGGGTGGGACAACTCCATATTACATTCATGTGCATGTAAAGGCAGACGACCTAAAACTTTTGGCAATATAGTGTATCTTTATTTGGAAAGAAGAAAGAGAACGAAATGACAAAATGTGATGTATCGTGATCAACGGAAAAACATAAATAAACCTCGTCAAATCCCTTACCTCCTCTGTGTCTTTAAGAGTGCAGACGTGGTATGGCATGGACACCAGCGTCTGATCCTTGCGGTCAGCGATGTAGAGCCACCACCACTCCTGCTTCTCTTCTGGGAAGTATAAACTGTACACAGGATGCGTGATCTTGGACTTGGTCTCCAGCAAGGCTCGCTCTCGCCGCTGGATGCTCTGTTGCAGGGCTTCCCACTCCTACAGACCACATTACATCATGTTCCTTACTACAACTACAGAGCTTAGATTTAACCTTTAATTTTAAAAAAATATTTAAAAAAGGCAAGCCCACAGACCTCCTCATCGTCTCCGGCGACCTCGTCTGCCTCTGTGTCGCTCTGTTTGTCACTCTCATCGTCTCTCTCGCTGGGCGAGTCCTTGTTTGCCTCCGCTTCGTCCGATTCGCTGCCCTTGTCAGAAAGCTCTTCATCTTCCTCTTTGGCTGCTGCAGTCATTTCCTGGAAGAGCCACAACAGCAGAAGATTTCAACCCATGAACCAGAAAGTATCATCCGTTTCCAAAAAAATTGAAATGCCACTCAATTATGATTCAGAACTCCTATGATTGGTCACTTACGTTTCCTGCCACGTTGCCATTAGCCTGTTTGGCCTTGTCTCCTTTGGCCTGCTGCTGAGAGACTGGCTTCTTCTTCGTCAGCTTCTTCTTTTTGGACTTGGCCGCTTTCTTAGCACCTTTATTCTTGTTCTGCCAGACTTTCATTTTGTTCTTAGCGCCGTCACCTTGCTGAAAATGATTTACGGGGGGAAAAAACGCTGTTAAACAACTCAATTGCTTACCACTGTAATTAGGAAAATAAAAATTAAATGAAACATAACAAATATTATTTAAGACATACTACCTCCTCCGTGTTGGCCTCGTCCACGGGTGCTGGAGTCTCCTGCTCCTTCTCAAAAACCTCCTGAAATGGTAAAGGAATGGAAAAATACTGAAAGAAAACTAAAGAAAAATAAAACATCAAAAAACAAGCTTGCTTGTATTAATTTGTCCTAAAAATAGTTATACTTATATATTATTGTTAATTATTAATCTAATATTAAATAAAACCTAATAATCTAATAATATATAATGAGAACTATGACATTTATAGACCCAATTTTAGATTGTGTGTATATTAGTAAATAGTTAGATAACTATTAAAGCAGCAACTGATAAAGTAGTAACTTTTTAACAGCTAGCTTTAACAAAGTAAATATAAATACTTATACTATGTACAAGAATTTATGGTTTTTTATTTTGTAAATACAAGTTTGCTGGAAAGTTTAAATCAAACTGAACAAAAAAAAAATTGAGGTTTTCTGCAAGTCAGAGCTTTTTTCATGCTTCATCACTAAAAATATTACACTGTCCTCTTGTGGATGTTCCCTGTAACTACACACAGTCCAGAAACCTTACACTGGAGTGTGAGGCCCGTATTCTATAAGATGTTCACCTGAGAACACAGGTAGATTAAAAACAAGCTCATACAGGGCGGATTCTTATCTGCCGGTTTATGCAAAAAATATCAAATAAAAAATTTGATAGGAAAAAAATATTTTGTGCATTTTTAATGGGGTGAAAAAGACAGTTTGGAGATCATTAATTAATGTGATAAATGGTGGTGAGACAAATTGATGAATACATTATTTAGCAATAACACATTACAGTCTGATGTGACTACACATAATTGACCAAAATGGACAAAATATTGTGGACTGGTCAACAGCAAAGCATCCTAGCAACTGCTTTCTGATTATATATTTGAGAACCTGAACATGGACCTCACTTGGTACACAGGAGAAGTCTTTATAGTCAAAAGTTAAAAAAAAAAGTCAAAGAAGCTTTATTGTCACTTCAACCATATATAGCAGATGCAATACACAGTGGAGTGAAACAACGTTCCTCCTAGACCAGAGGTGCTACACAGAACACAGACAAAGTACAGTGACGCAGACAAACAGAGCTATAACAGAGATAAAAAAAATTAAAACTATAATTTAAAAATTAAAATTAAACTAAAAAATTAAACTATACTTAAGGTACAGTCTTTAAGAACTAGACATACAACAGAAGTGCACAGGAAGACAAGACATGATAGTGCAGACAAACAACATACGGGCCGACTTTGGGCAATGAACAAGACAAAGTGCAAAGTATAGTGTATACAGTGATTGCAGATATCAAAGCGACACATGTAAACAGGATTAATATAAATATATATAAATGTAAAGTGGCATGTGCGTGCAAACAGGACAATTGTGTGTGTGTGTGTGTGTGTGTCTGACTATGTCCAGCACAGTTCAGTTCTCCTCTGAGATCAGATCTTGGTTGTACGTGTGTGTGTGTGTGTCCAGTTCAGCTCAGTTCTCTATTGAGATGCCTGATTGCCTGAGGGAAGAAACTGTTTAACAGTCCAAATTCTTCGGTACCTCTTACCGGATCTTTTAGAAGTGAAAGTTGAAGTTGTCTCGCAATATAGCTTTTTCGAGACGATTTCTTGCTACTCAAAAGCCTCTCCTGGGTTTACTTCATAAATCTACCAACCAACTACGTACAACTCCTCTGTACCAAAGTCTGATGATGCAATCACAAAATCCATCATTGATCTGTAACCCAAGGTGCTTTCAGTACCAAGAACACTTATGAGCAAACTTGTGATCGCAGCTTTTCTACAAAAGTCTAATGTCATTTCACTGCTCAGGTTCACAACCAGGAGGTTGTTCCTCCCACTCACAGTCCCCAAGTATCACTAACATGCTCAAAATGAGACTACAGGACTGACGCACATTACTCAGATACCCACTCAAACACCCGCTCCACCTTCACCTTTTCTTTCTGAGACTCAAAGTCTCATGGAGGTGAGCCCTTTTTGTCTACTGACAAAAAACCTTCAATTGCAAGGGCCTCAGCGTGAGACTGGAGAATATTCTCACGTCCTAACATAGCGGATCTCCTGTGAGAACTCTGGATGAAGACATTTGGTACTGGACACTTTATTCAATGAGGATTTAAGACCAAATATACACAGACCAGACATAACATTATGACAATATTGTGTCACTGCCAAAACAGCCCTGACCAGTTATGCACTGTGTTTTCTGACCACTTTCTATCAGAACCAGCATTAACTTCTTCAGCAATTTGAGCAACAGTAGCTGGTCTGTTGGATCGGATCACACGGGCCAGCCTTCGCTCCCCACGTGCATCAATGAGCCTTGGTCACCCATGACCCTGTCACCAGGTCACCACTGTTCATTTCTTGGACCACTTGGAGCGAAGGCTGGTCCGTGTGATCCAATCCAACAGACAAGCTACTGTTGCTCAAATTTCAGCAAAAGGGGGACCAACACAGTATTAGGCAGGTGGTCATAATGTTATGCCTGATCTGTGCATCTAGTCCGTTCCTTCTCACTTTTACTAGCACTCCACCAGCAAAGTGCAGTCTGGTGCATGAACTTGCCTGGTGAAGATATACTACACATCAGTTTTCGGACTGCTTTCTCTTCTAATTCTATGTACTTTAGTCATGGACAGATAAACACAAGAATTCACATTTACACTGCTGGCATATCAACATGCAGTCCAGCTATACATGCAAATGTATTACTTACAGACATCCTCTTCCGTGTCAAGGTGACTGTAACCGTGACGATGGATCCAGCTGTGATGTTATTACTGTCTTCGTCGTCCAGCACTTAGTGGTTATGAAAAGAAAAACACACATTAAGACAAAGATTGTTTAAAGCACTTGGAATTGCAACAGGATGCAAGATGAAGCAAAACCACCAGTCTCTACCTTGAAGTTTGGTTTCCATGGTGATGTGGGGGAAGCTTCCGAGGACTGCTATAACCTCGTCATACTTCGCCTCGCCCAGAAACCTCAACATGTTCCTCCTGTCAGAGTCCTTCAGACTCACCAGGTCCTGAAGGCTCCGTACCTTATACTGAGAAACAAGGTGAAACATATTTGGTAAAAAAAAAAAAAAGCAAAAAAGCAAAATATAATATATAATAATAAAGGAACATCACCATGCTAATTCTAACAAAACATCTGGGGGTAAGTGTACCTTTTTGGAGATGCAGTATCTCAGGTGCTCTTCCTCGAAGTGGGGCAGCTGGAGTAAAGGAGACTTGGCCTCCTGTAGCCCCTGCACCACCATCTGAGATAGCTTCATACAGTTCTCAATAGAGGACAGTCGAGGAGCACGGAAACCTGCACATATCAGTCATAAAAACTAAATATGACACGATCTACAACAGTGCTGCACTTTTAAATCCTAAAACCAAGAGTGTGTGTATACCTCCTCTGCTAGTAGCCATCATTGTAAGCTGGCAACCAACATTGATCATCTCCTGCAGTAAAGCTGGGCACTTTTTGACTACGAAACGCTGATCTGAGAGAGAGAGAGAGATTCACAAACAAGCAACCATTAAATAAATGCCATTTTAAATTGTAATGCAAGGAAAAAAAAAAAATCTGTCGTGTGGTACAAAATATAAAAAACTCGCATTTTCAGGAGACCAAACAGAGTAAGGATGAAATGGAACCTTCATCCTAACTGCTGTTCTTTTGGCTGCTCCCTTTTTTTTTCCAATTTGGCACGGGTTTTACACGGATGCCCTTCCTGATGCAACCCTCCCATTTTATCCAGGATTGGGACCGGCACTGGGAGTTAACTCTTCAGTGGCTGGGTTAGCTCCCTGCCCGGGAATCGAATCCGGGCTGTGACAATGAGAGGCAGACTCCTGCTGGACTATCAGGAGGCTCAAACCTTTATTCTAACTAATGTCATTAAATATTACATGTGAGTATTTGTTTATCAACTGTTATTAAACTCTGAAGTCTCAAGATAACAGCTGATTTTTCTTTTGTTCAGGCAATTTGAAAGCTTTCTGCAAAATGTGGACCAGCTTTCATTCAAAAAAAACTGTTTAAAAAAATGAGAGAGTGAGAGTGTGTGAGTGAAGGGGGGGGGGTCAGAGAAAGAAGGAGATGGAGAGAGAGTAAGAGTGTGTGTGAGAGAGAGAGCGAGGGAGAGAGAGTAAGGAGAGAGAGAGAGGAGAGAGTGTAAGAGAGAGGGGGAGAGAAAGAGTACGTAAAAAAGAGAGAGTGTAAAAGAGAGAGAGAAAAAAAGAGAGAGATTACCTTCTTCGATGTTCTCAGACACCTCCATCCGGGCGAGATGCGTGAGCACAAGCACACGAGCTTTCAGACTGTACGGGTAACAAAACGGAGGCTCCTTCTTCTTCACGTTGATGTTCCCCAGCTCTCGAATCAGCTACAAACACAACAAATAAAACCTTGACTCTTAACATCCAAACACCACTAAAATAACATTCAGCAGCACAACTGATTCCTCAGCAAGCTCTGCTTATCCCAATAACATTCATATTTCAGCAAAAATCCACGGTATGTCACGGATCACGTCTGTTCGCCGTCGCGGTATCGAATGTACGATCTGAACACGTAATAAGATATTAAAGGAATCTACTACAACATTTTTTCACCAACATCCAAAAGATTTACAACTGTTTTGCTGGAAATTTGGGGGAAATGCAAAAGCAAAACCATTTGTTTTATACTGTTGTGTTTGTTTTAACTGGGTTCAGGGATCTGCTGCACATGAGAGCAGATGATTTTGATTACTACTTGTTTCTTTCTTTTTTAATGCCATGCCAGCTTCTATGGCTATATTCATGGTGAGAGTCCGCTTTTGTTATTCAATATTAGAACTAGATAAGATGTTTTAATTTTTTTGAAGAACTTTAAAACTAAATTTGGGTTTACTTGTTTAAAAACCTTTTCAAAAGTGTCAACAGAATAAAACAAGTTCCTTCTAGGAGTGAAATTATTACATTTGAATAAAATATCTTTGATGGACAGAAGGGTTTTACATGATGGACACTGTGGTGGACTTGTTTCAGAGTATGAGAAAATATCAAATCAGCATTCAAATCATGTATTAAGCACCAGGCTTCATTTACAGATGCTGTGAAACATTAAAGGAGCGGTATGTAATTTTTAGATCCTTCTTCCCTGTTAAAACTGCACATGCTTCTTGAGGAGAGTTCCTATGTTCCTGCACATGTAGAGCCTGTTTACTGACACAGACGTGGCTAGCACTAGCTTTTAGAAAGACTGCAAATAATATAGGACTAGAACAACCCCTGGTTTAAAGGTCATTAGCATTAATATGAGCATGAGCAGTCCACACCTGTGGAACTTCAATGTTGTCCGTTGGTCTTATAATAGCTTCTTTGTTGCTCCGTGGGTCGAATTCGAAGGCTGCCGTGAGCACCATCACTAGCCCTGTGGAAAAGAATGGAGGCCTAAGTGATAGCCAAGCATTTATTTTTCATTAAAGCAAACTGTTGAGAACATGTGTGCACCTCTAGACACAATATATATAAAATTGTTGTTGCTATTGTTAGACGATTAGACGATAAAATTCATTCATGTCATAATAAGATCACAGCATATGGACATTAGAGTGTTTACTAAAATAAATTGTTCCTCCACAGATGTTTCATGTGTACTTACGCTTCATGTTCATAGTAGGGGTTTTGTACATAAAGTGCATGAAGAGCTGGGTCGTGTTGATAAGGATCTGATCCCCGCTGTAACGAATGGAGCGGTACCACCATGTACCCTGAAAACACAAAGACACACATACAGCATCGATATTTAACTCCAATCTGTAAATCCATAAGGGTTCCAGACGTATCAGAAATTAGATGTTAAAACAATAATCTCACCACAACCACTGGAAGAATGACCATAAAGGCTAAACCGTACACCAGCAGCACCTGCAAACAGTGTGTACACACACACACACACACACAGAGCTCAATAACAGGTCATGCACAAGAACAGTTTGCCTCAGACCTATAAAAATCAATAATACACTAAACTGTGACACTATAGATTTAGCACACAGCCATAAGTGGGAACTAAAACATGACAGAGAGCGTTATATTTTCTATAACATTACGTTTAATTAATTACTTTATTTTTATTTATAAGTATAACTATGAGGGAACATAATCACTGACCCCAAAGACTCCTTTCCATAAATGTCTCATTTGTTAAATAAATTAAATTGCAAATTATTTTAAGCTTCCAGCGGTCACATAAATTGAGCTGTTACTATAGAAACCGTAACATATTACAGAATTGCCTTAAAGCTAAATAACACATGCTGTTAACTACGCTTACAGAAGATGGCCGCTGTATCCGTATCCGTATCCTGTAATCGTTTGGTGCATTCTCATGTGCGTAATTTGCTCAACACATGCGCATGGTTCTATTCCAACATACACAGTGTAGTCTGCAACTCACTAAACAAACCAGAGCGTTAAAACTACCGCTTCTTCTACTACAAATTTACATTAAAACAAAAACGAGTGAAAAGTCTATTTTGAGTATAAATCGTCGGATTTTCTTGGATTAGTACAAATTTTTACATGAGCTGTAAAGGATTTGGATTTGAGATGCAGGATCATGACAATCACGTCAACGGCAGAAAGTCGGTCTGTTTAACATCACTGTGCATGAAATCTAGTGGACGCTGCTATCAATCCTTCAGATGTACAAAAAAGACGCTAGCATAGTATTATAGCATGCTTATAACATGTTATAGCATGTTTAAACCTACGAACTGAAAATTAACCCAAACCTTCAGATTTGAGAATCAGACCGAGCTAAATATAAACACCTGAAATAACCAGGACAACCTACCAGCATGGAGTTCTTCTGATCAACAATCCATGCAGGAAGAGCAATTCCAAAACTTGTTACTGAATGAAAAAAAGAGAAACAAAGACAGAGATTAAGATAGATAGATAAAGCCCTAAACAAAATTTGAAAAGAGCTCAAGCTGAACTGGCTTGTGTACCTCTAGGGCCGTCTGGGTTGCCATAGGTCTCCCAGTTATTCCTCGATTCATCGTTGGTTAAACTGGCAAAAAAAAAAAAAACAGGAACAACATAAACGTCAGTGGATATTCAACAACAAAGTGAGACCTCGTTAGAAGAAGACGTCTTTCCCAAGTGCAGTGGTTCTCAAATTTTTTCTGTCAGGCCCCGGGGAAATTTCCACCACAAAAACAATAGTTATGTCCTGACGAGGAAAAAAAAAACCACCCAGGAGCGATCTCGCGATCTGTCCTTCACACACACACGAGTTAAAATATAGAAAAAGCAATATACTGGCGCCTGTACATGTGAACTGATCTGAGAAACAGGCAACGGAAGTCTGCCATTTAAGCTGACTTTGTGGCTCTAAT
The DNA here is from genome assembly GCF_019097595.1 of Hemibagrus wyckioides. NCBI lineage: Eukaryota > Metazoa > Chordata > Actinopteri > Siluriformes > Bagridae > Hemibagrus > Hemibagrus wyckioides. The sequence goes on along the minus strand of NC_080715.1, from coordinate 34,398,025 downwards.
TAAAAAGACACCTCGGGAACAGACACAGAACTAGTTATGTTTCAAGTCCCCAGGTTGTTTATTCAATTGATCAATATTTATCTGATCTCTTGCCTCACCCTAACTGTAAACAAAGCCACATGAACTAGAAGCTAGCACTATTAATGCTAGTTGAAGCTGTTATAGTGTATATACTAACACATTATAATATTATTACATAACTCCATGATGGCACACGTTGAAGCATGCTCTTTTTATATTCTTATACCTCTGTGCTTTGTGGAGACTGTTGCTAGTGTACAGCACAAACGATATAAATAAAGCAGAAGGATGAAGCTTGGATGCAGTGGCGTGGTCCTTACGCTGAATAAGCTTTAGCGATCTTCATGAACATGACCTCATCTCCTCCTTTGTCAGGGTGATATTTCAGGGACAACGCTCTGTACTGCTTCTTGATTTCGGACACAGATGCCCCCTAAAAAACACACACACACATACATACACACTCCTTAGGGATGTTTGGACTGCAAGACCTTTTAAAATAAACACAGATTAAATACAACACACAATGTTTTGATTTATTTTTTTTAATCTTACCGGATCTAGATTTAGAACCTCAAAGGGGTTATACTCCTGGTACTCGCGATCTAATTTAGACACCTTATAAGCCAGGAAGATAAAAACAGCCCAACCAAACAGCAGGGCTGCTTTTCTGTTGAGAGAAACAACAAACAAATTAAAATGCAACCTTGCCATTATCTTTTTATAATGTGCATTTTTAAAAGATGAAAGAGGTTTTCATGCATTTTCACTTCTTACACACATTTCAGTCATGCAGGCTCGGGTGGGAAAAAGTGTACATACAGATTACAGTTACAGTTCCCATGGCAACATAGACAGGAACCTAAAACTATAAAGCTGTGCGATGTCCATCAGCAATTTCAAAATAACCTCAAGCTAGAAAAAATAAATAAATAAAACAGAGAAGTGTCATTTTCTTGTACATTTCTCCCCCCATATACAACAATCGGGCATAACATTATGAGCAGTGACAGATTCAGTGAGTAACACAGAGCATCTCCTCATTATGGTACTTGTTAGTGGGTGGGATATATTAGGCAGCAAGTGAACATTTTGTCCTCAAAGTTGATGTGTTGGAAGCAGGAAAAATGGACAAGCGTAAGGATTTGAGCGAGTTTGACAAGGATCATATTGTGATGGCTAGACCACTGGATCAGAGCATCTCCAAAACTGCAGCTCTTGTGGGGTGTTCCCAGTCTGCAGTGGTCAGTATCTATCAACAGTGGTCCAAGGAAGGAACAGTGGTGAACCGGAGACAGGGTCATGGGTGGTCAAGGGTCATTGATGCACGTGTGGAGCGAAAGCTGGCCCGTGTGATCCGATCCAACAGACGAACTACTGTTGCTCAAATTACTGAAGTTAATGCTGGTTCTGATAGAAAGGTGTCAGAATACACAGTGCAGGACGGGTCAGGGCTGTTTTCACAGCAAAAGGGGGACCAACACAATATTAGGCAGGTGGTTAAAATGTTACATATGCCTGATCAGTGTATTTCAGATATAAACATAAATTACGTAAACGTAAATTTTCTTTTTTGGGAAACAATCGGTGTAATAAACAACAGGTATAGTGTAATGCAGAAGCTTTTTCTAGATATTAAAATAAATAATAAAAAAGATGTATACACACACATCTGCTTTGCAAAGATCTTTTGTAAGAGCAGAAAAAAGGAGGGGGGAAAAAGGTAATGAAAAAAATATCACTGGTGTCAGTATCGAACGTTTTAAATGCCACGCTACGTTAATTATACTACATGCTCATCTCTCTCTCTCTCACACACACACACACTTACTTTAGTGTTGGAACAATGCTCTGCTGTGATTTCATGAGTCTGAGGCGATACCACAGACATCTCCCATGAACTCTTCGCAAGCTCTTCAACCGCAATTGTTCTGTAAAAAACAAAACCTCATTAAGACCACCGAATCTCAGTCCTACAGAGCTTTATTAAAGGTTATAAGCTGTCGTTTTCATATCAACCCTCATGTTCTGCATGAGCCGTCAAACCGAATCAGCTGCTCACAGCATGAAGAGTAAACATTGTAATACACTTTTAATGTACACGCACATATTCGCCCCGGAAATAACAGGCTTCAGGAGACGATACTGACGTGAGATATTATTAACACAAACAAAACGTTATATTTGAATACATTTATTTTTCGTAGTGAAGACATCAACACCTGCAAGAAAAGTAGATTAAGATTTTAATTATAAGGTGTAATCATTACCTTATTATAAACATAGTGGTTTAATTTTTAAGTTGTGTTATGATTACTGCCTTGGATTAGAGCTTTAAATGATTACAATAAAAAACAAATAAACTAGTGTCATCGTCAATCTACTGCGTCTGACACCTGAATAAAACACACACAAGACCAGAAATATGATTTTAGTTTGTAGATTTCTTCATTTGAAATACGGTACGCAGATTGATCACCACTGTTCCCAGCAACCAATCACTGATCACCACCGTTCCAACCACCAGTGACTGAATACTGTTCCCAACAACCAATCACTGAGCACCACTGTTCCCAACAATCACTAATCACAACTGTTCCCAACAATCACTAATCAGCACTGTTTACAGCAACCAATCAGTAATCACCACTGTTCAACCAATCACTAATGACCACTGTTACCAATATACCAACAACTAATCGCCACTGTTCCTAATACACCAACAACTAATCACCACTGTTCCCAACAACCAATCACTGATCACAACTGTTCCAACCACCAGTGACTGAATACTGTTCCCAACAACCAATCACTGAGCACCACTGTTCCCAACAATCAATCACTAATCACAACTGTTCCCAACAATCACTAATCACCACTGTTTACAGCAACCAATCACTAATCACCACTGTTCAACCAATCACTAATCACCACTGTTCAACCAATCACTAATCACCACTGTTCCCAATACACCAACAACTAATCGCCACTGTTCCTAATACACCAACAACTAATCACCACTGTTCCCAACAACCAATCACTGATCACCACCGTTCCAACCACCAATCGCTGAACAATACTGTTCCCAACAACCAATCACTAATCACCACTGTTCCCAACAACCAATCACTAATCACCACTGTTCCCAACAACCAATCACCACTGTTCCTAACAACCAATCACTAATCACCACTGATCCCAACACACTTATCACTGAACACTATTGATCCCAACACATTAATCACTAATCACTAACCACAATTTATCCCAACACATTAATTACTGATAACCACTGTTCCCAACATCCAATCACCACTGTTTTCAAAACACTAATCACCACTGTTTCTAACGACAAATCAGTAATCACCACTGTTCCCAACAACCAATCACTGAACACTACTGTTCAGAATAACCAATTACTAATCACCACTGTTTCCAACAACCAATCACTGTCTGTTCAAACCTCACACTTCTACATTCTTCGTTTTTATATTCAGTTCTTGTAGATATTTACAAGGAACCGTTTTTGACACACATTCTCTGTAACTGTGTAAAACTTTAGTCTGTGTGCTCCTGTTCTCGGAGATAACTTATTCCTAATATAATTGATTACTTTCTACACAAATAAAACTTTTCTTTTTAGATATTCTCTCTTCAAGCTCTCCTCTCTCTTCCTGTAATTAGCAATCTGATACGCCACGGTCAACAGGCATGAGTGACCATGCAAACGAGTCCGTGACGTCACCTGGCGACTTCTAGCCATCCTTTCCCCTGAAGAAAGTTGCCAATAAGCCCTGACTCCATATCGACACGTCAGACTGCAGACGTGACGGGATTAAAGTCGTGTTATCTCATCATCGTCATGGTGCAGAAAACACTGTTAAACTATTAGCTATAACAGCACAAGGTGTCAAGCGGCTAATAAACAACTTTAGCTACAGAAATATAACACAACAAGTGGCTAACGGTGTGTGCGTGTCCGCTGCATTAGAAAACATAAGACATAAGTTGACGTTACGTAAAATTACGTACGTGACGTACGTTAGATAGCAAGCTAGCTGGATAGCCAAAGGTTACTATGCGTTTTCGCCTACACCAACACAAGTTAGCTAGTCATCATTCCCAGCTAAGTATTTAGCACATTAGCTCGCACATACACGTTGACACATTTTATGCAAATTAATATAATATTCAATATAAGAGGCACGCTCGTGCTAATCATCATGCTAAAAAGAGCAGTAGCCCACCATGGCTAGCTAGCTAACTAGCAAGCTAGCTAGCAGGTTTAATCGCGTTATTGCATGCTAACGCGGTTTTCCAGCACATCCTCCTCCCCTCCTCCTCACCTGCATTCTGATCCCGCGGCCAGAGGTAATAGGTGGCCGGGATGACAATTAAACCAACGAAGGACGTAAGAAAGTAGAAAAACGTATTGCCGCTGTCGTCATATTGGAACTGCTGTCCGGCCATGTCGGAGCGGGCGAGAAATAATCCCTCCGCTGCCCGCTTCTTCTCCTTCTCCGCCGCTGCCGCTGCTGCTTATCCGCCCCTCAGCCTACCGTTCAAGCTAGCCGTCAGGAACGCGCATGCGTTTTTCCCCCACCCGTATTCTACAAATCCCGCCCCCCTTTTTTGATTGGCTGGAATGTCTTGGTCCATCAATTACACTCCGACTTGAAGATACAACGATTCTACTAGCCAATTATATACAAGTGGACGAACTCTATCAGAATACGGGTGGGGAGTTTTGAATTTTGAAGCCAGCTTCTGCAAATCTTAGTCCAAATTGTAGAATAAATGTCATACAGGGTTTTATCTTAAGCGCCTCGCAGCCTTTAGATACATACATTTATAAACATAAAGTTTTAATTTTTAATGGAAATAGTGGAATTTTGAAAGAAAAGTCACAAAAACAATAAAGAATAATTCTCTTTCAGTATTTGTAGTGCTTTTATTTTATATTTGCTGTGACAAGATGATCGTATGCCGTGTTCACTCACACCACGGACACCTGAGGAGTGACAACAATACAACCAATACTGGCTCTGGGTTTTGGGCTACGTGTTCTACGCATGCGCACCGTGGTTTCTTTTCTTTTTTTATTAGTTTGTTTGTTTATTTATGTATTTAAATTAAGTCAAGACAGGTGACCATGGCAATTTTATAAAAGTTACTGAAATTATGACTTTTTTTCCAAATGTACATTTATTTATGCAAATGAATCCTAAATTGCACACTCTATTAAAAAATCTTTCAATGTTGTTCGACTTTTTCGAATTATTTAGTTAATTGTATTATTTAATGTAACATATCTTTTATATAACCTTTTAGTTTTTACATTTACACACCTTTTACATTTTTAATTCCATTTTGTGTAAACTGAGGCCAAAATAATTAATTGTGATAATTATTAAGATTGATCATGCATGTGTGCAAATCTCTTTATTTATTAACTAATATTTATATAACTATTTATTTGTTTGTTTGTTTGTTTGTTTATTAATCATTTATTATTTGTTTGGTAATAATAAGTTACAGATTTATTGTTTAACCTGTTTTATTTATATTTACACGATTTATTAAAAGTAAGGAAGGAATTGGTTTCAGACTTTTATATTTTTTTAAAGTTATTAATATCAGTTTTGGTTTGTTTGTTTGTTTGTTTGTTTGTTTATTTATTTATTTATTTATTTATGCATGCATGCATGCATGCATGCATGCAATTGGTAACTGTACTGCTCTAGGTTTGGAGATTTTATTTATTTGTGGAAAAAGGCCATACCTTTTCAAGAATTTTACCAATATCATTTTATTTTTGTATTTATTTTTATTATTTATTTATTTAGCTATCCATAATTATGATAATAATAATAATAATAATAATAATAATAATAATAATAATAATTATTATTATTATTATTATTATTATTATTATTATTATTGTTATTATTATTGTTATATTAATTATATAGTACTTTTATCTGAATTATATCTATTCTATTATACATTTTCAATTGTTCTGATATTCGAAAAGCTGCATATATTTAAGAAAAAGAAGACAGGAATATTTTGAAATATTGTCATCATCCATTCATCCATTTTCTGTTTTTTTCCAGGATTTCTTAATTCCATCCAGTTCCAAACTTTGCAGGGAGGCAGGAAAAAGAGATGGACAACACCTAACTTTCTGTCCTGAAAGTTCTGAAATGAAAATTTTCACAGGGCCCATCTGATCATTTAATAATGTACTGTGGTGGACATTTAATTAAAATTGATTCCTTTTGCTGTTAATATAAGACTTTAATGATAAAACCCTATAATAGGTGTTTGTAGTGTAAAAGATGTGGTGAAGGTGAAGAATGAGCTGCAGAGTCTTTTCACAGGTTACCACAGGAGGGTAGCATCGTGTTTATTATTCATCAGTTCCTTCACATCCACAGACAGTCCAATGTAATAGCAAGAAGATTTAGATTTATTTATAAAAAACATTAAATAAAACAGACATAGAAAAATCCATAAAAACCAAATGGCATGTACACTATATTGCCAAAAGTTTTAGGACATCTGTTTTTACATGCACATGAATGTAATATGGAGTTGTCCCACCCTTTGCAGCTATAACAGCTTCAACTCTTCTGGGAAGGCTTTCCACAAGGTTTAGGAGTGTGTTTATGGGAATTTTTGACCATTCCTTTTGAGAGGTCAGGCACTACTGATGGACGAGAAGACCTGGCTTGCAGTCTCCGCTCTAATTCATCTCAAAGGTGTTCTACTGGGTTGAGGTCAGGACTCTGTGCAGGCCAGTCAAGTTCCTCCACACCTCATCCATGCTTTTATGGACCTTGCTTTGTGCACTGGTGTGCAGTCATGTTGGAACAGGAACATTTTCTGACAGACTGAAAGTCACTAACACAGCTGTCAGAGTCTTAATTAAATATACAGGTATATCTTTCTGTCACCGTTTTTTAGTCTTCCGTCCGAGTGACGCGGCGATGTCCTGTCTTTTAGAGATTCCTCCGAGACTCCCCGAGTGTCCGTGAGGGAGTTCGTGAAACGGCAGCTGAACCTCCGCCTGCTCCTCTAAGCTCTGAGCTGAGGTAGCATTATCGGTCTCTACATACATGTTATATAAGATACAGCATGTCCTCACAGCCAGAGCGCTCTGGCCCACAGAACTCATTTGCAAACACCTGAGCCTCTGAAACCTGGACCTTAGACTATTCAGGGATCCTCGGACCACATGAAGAGCCGCCTGGACTCTTAAATTATAACGCAGCTTCTTCTCTCCCAGCATCCCGTAATCCGGAAATGGTGTGAGGAGATGTTCCGACAGAGGAAAGGTGACGTCTCCGATCACGTGCTTGCCGTGGAGAAGGTTCAGAGGATCTTCACGTATCGCTTTTCCGATCTCAGTCTCTAGAAGGACTCTGGAGTTATGCCAGCTTCCTGGATACTCGGCGCTGACAAATGTGAAGCAGCCCTGATGGTTACAAAAAGCTAAGAGAGTTACAGAATATGTGTTTCCGCAAGAGTTTCGATACACCTCCGGATCAGGAACATCGGCAGGCCGGTCGATGGGAACCGAGCAGGAACCGAGCACACAAACAGTACCAGGAAGCCCGACGTCGGTCAGGAACCCGGATACGGAGGCTTCCGCTTCTTTCCACTTAGGCCAGCGAATCTGATCAGAGAAGTTTTTTGTGATCAGGCAGCAGAAGTCGTTTAACTGGAAGCGAACGAGAGACTCGCTGGTGCGAAAACGCGCTGCGACGCCGCTGTAAGACTCCAGAGTGGAAAGAGTCCACAGACTCGCCAACACCGCATGCGTCACGGTCCAGCCATCAAACTTACGCGTCGCCCAGTCGCAAGGTGACAGTAAGTTCACCAACTCCTGAATTCAGCACACAGAGAAAAACATAACAAATGAACACATGCTAAAATTAGTCTATTGGTCCATTAGTCTGTTGTCTTAATGAGAGCTATGGCTAGCTAAAACCTTAGCTATTTAATACACACTAAGCCAAAGAAACAACTATATGATCGTTGTGTTTGTTCCCTTAACAAAAAGAATAATATTTTGGTTGTAGCGTATCGTTATTCCGTCCCTATATTGGATTAATTCTTTTCTGTAGAAAAATCTGTTGCTTCAAGTTTATTTTATCACATCACTCAGAAAAATATAATAATATTCGTTTTTAATTCATAAATAAAATGCTAACATATGGATTAAAAAAAAAAGAAACATCAACCAAAATTGTTTTTCTAAGGTAAAAGTTGTGTTCTTTAGGTCATTTTTATTTTCTTGAGATAACAAAAGTTGTTTGCTTGTTGTTTTTTAGTTTAGATCAAAAGAATTGTTTTCTTGAGATCATTATTTTTAAGTAACAAAAGTTTTTCAAGTTAAAACTTTTTGTTCCTGATTCTTTTTTTCCTTTGAGATATTTTAGTTATAGTTTTCTTGAAATAAATATTTTTTTTTTAGATAAATCTTTTTAAGTAACAAAAGTTGATTTCTTGACATAATTTTATGTTCCTGACATATCAGAATAATTATTTTCTCAAGATAAAACTTTTTGTTCTCGATTTTATTTTTAGTTATATGCTTGAGGTATCAAAAATTGTTTTGTTTTTTTTTAGATAAATATTTTTCCTGACTTTTCATAAGTAACACAATTTGATTTCTTGAGATAATTTTTATGTTATAAAAATTATAACATATTAAAACTCAACTTTTCATTCTTGATTTTTTTTTTTTAGATATTTTTGGTTGTTTTTTTAGTTATATTCTTGAGGTAAATAAAAGTTCTTTTCTAAAGTTCTTTTATAAATAGGATTATAATTACATTTTACCTCAAACTCTGTGGAAGTTTACGATTTTGTACTAAATAAAAATGCTAAATGTTGAGAAAGAGCTCTTGAGTAAACCTTACTTCAACCTGAGGTTGTGTGAGCTGAAAACATTTCTGGAAATCCAGCACAGACAGACTGGGAACTGTAGCACTGAAGTAGCTCTTTTTGCCTTCATCATCCTCATCATCCTCATTATCATCATCCTCATCATCATCCTCATTTCTGTGTGGATGAATTGAGCTGGAATAGAAGACACCATGAGATAATAAAGCATCAGGTATAAAGACACTGTGAAAGGATGAATATAAATTTATAAACTCCATGACAGTTTTTCAGGCTAGTTAGCTAGCCACTTAGCTTTAACCTCAACTGTTATACCTCACACTCAAAAACGAGTATTACTTTAAGATACTTTAACAAAAAGCATCATTTACCCAATCCCTTGTGTTTTGAGAGATGTTTGAAAATGTGTGTATTCTTCAGCGTCTAATTCATCGGCTAATAAAAATGCTATACAGCTCTCCAGCGCCATCATAGTTCCGTGAGTTTAGATCAGGGTTGCCAAGTAACTCAAAACAAATCCCCACTGAAACCCAGAAATATTTTTTAAAGACTTTTACTAGATTTATATGTGCTCTTATCATGACATAACGACTTTTAATATTCTATATAAAATACTATTTAATAATTTTAAAATTTTAAATAATTTAAGTTATTTTTCAATAACTTTTGAAATAACAATAATTGTTGTCTTGAAATAACAAAATATGATTTCTTGAGAAAACAAAATAAAATGTTTGAGGTCACATTGTTGTCTTGAGATCTATTTTTTCTAGAGATAACAAGAATATAATTGTATATAAGAATATTTGCTTGACATATCAAAAGAAATTATATTTAAAAAAATCTTTTCTTGATATAACAAAATAATTTTAAGATACAAAGGGATTTACTGAAATGACAAAAGCTGTTTCTTTAAATTAAAAAAACGTGTTCACTTCCTGATATCCAAAAATTGAATTTTGCTGAGATATAAAAAAAAAATTGGTTGATAAAATATGTTCTCTTGAGATTTTTTTCTAGAAATAACAACTTGGTATTAGAGACATTTTAATAAGACATTTTTTCTTGCTATAATAAAAAATGTTTGTTTTTTGGGGGTTTTTTTTTAGATTAAAAATAAAATGGTTTATTCAAATGACAAATGTTTTCTTGAAATAAAAAAATGTTTTCTTAAGATAACATTCTTTTTCTAATGATCTCAAGATCAATCATTAGTCACAGTCAAACACAATCATTTACATTTACACATTTATGGCCTTTAGCAGATCTTCTTATCCAGAAGTGTTTTGAAGTCTCTATCATCAATGAATTTATGGATATTGGTTCACAAGGTCATGGACTAAGAACACCATCAGTATACCTTGACTCTGGGAAACGGGAAACATGTCTCAGTTTTTATCTCATGATGTTTGAGAGATCAGCGGTGATAAAAAGCTTCAGAAATAGGATGTGATTACCACAGAATTAAAATAAATCCTCCTTTCTGGATTTCTGTACCATTTCACTTCAAACTGTTGTTAAAGCTGCTATAGAAAATGAATCAACAGCTTTTGACCAATCAAAATGGAGAATTCAACAGCTTCAGTTCAACGGTGAGTTTCAATACATCTCATAAATGTTAAAGCGACCTATGGCAGTGATAAAGTTAATAGTTGATGATGACTATGGCGCATTGGAATTAGATTTTAACAAATGGTTTTTATTAGAGATGACACGTAAAGTCTTTTATAGTCGTTTAAGTCACTGATTGGACATTCAGTTGACGTCTCATCAACAGGAGCATTCACGGTCCTGTAATTCGGTGCATTGATAGCATTAATAAGCATGAAATAAAATCAAGATACTAATCAATTCAGTGCCACTACAGAATCAAGTATTCTGTAATGAACCAAGGCAAGCATCAGATACAATCGCAGTACAGAGAGAGAGAGAGAGAGAGAGAGTGAAAAACCCTGCTCAGTAACCTTTGTCACTCTCTCTTTAATCCTGTTGACCCTTGTTCAGACAGGAATATCGAATGATGAGAGCCCTGATGATGAGCTCTGGCTTCTTCAAACTGAAGAGGAGCTCTCACCCTTGTCCCCTAATCAAAGTTAAATATGCAGGAAGCAATTACATGGGTCATAACCCCTCTTCTTAATTTACTTTTCCCTGACATGATTAGAAAACTCTGGCATTTTTTTTATATCAGGATGAAAAACATGTGGAGGAAAAATCACTAGCTGTTTACTGGAGTTAAACCCTTTAAACTCAGTTAGTAGTTACTCAGTAAAGCCATGACTGTGATATTACAGCACATGCTTCTCCATATGCTTCAGGGGTTTCCTCAGGTTTCTTCAGTTTCCTCCCTCAGTCCAAAAACATGCATTGTATCTCTAAGGTGTCCATTGTTTGTGAGTGTGTGTGTGTGTGTATGTGTGTGTGTGATTGTGTCCTAAATGGCCTTGGAACCCCAAGTCCTCCAGGCTCCCTGCAACCCTGTGTAAGATAAATGCTACAGAAAACATAGACATGAATAAATCATGTGGACGTTCTTCCAGAGATCCAGAAGAGATCCAGCTTGCAGAAGATCCTACAGTTCTGTTAGTCACCATTGATGTATTTTGCTATAATGTATTCAATGACGACTTCATCAGTTTCTTCTCATAGACATGAAGTGAACACAATGCAAAGTCTTGGAGACATTCACACCGTCTTTGAACTGCCATTGCCTCGGTCAGCTTTCAGCAGGAAGGAATTAGTGCTAAATAATATAATATAAATAACTCAGAAACTACACTGGCCGATTAGTTCCTCAGGAGCTCTTGGTTGCACAATTCTTAATGACTATAGAACGTTGTAGAAAGGACATTATCAACAGTAACATTATTTACTGTCCAGTGTCACCCAAAAGAGGATGAGGTTCTCTTCTGAGCCTGGGGTTTTGTCCTCATATTAAGTTAACACAGGAAGTTTTTCATCACCACCCTCACCTCAGGCTTCTCATTAGCGATAAATGTTGGAGATAAATAGTAACTTAACTATAAACCTGATCATTTTTTCTGTGTTTATACTCCTGTAAAGCGAGAAAATGTCCATTCTTAAAAGCGCTATAGAAATAAATTAAAGTGAAAATTGAACAATGCAACAGCTTTCCCCAAGACATTGTTAATATTTCCTGCTTTTTAATGGAGTTCCACTTGAAACTACCTGAAATCTGTTTGTTATCAAAAGAATGTGAGACTATCTGAAAATCTTTAAACATTCCTTAAATATTTTATATATATATATATATATATATATATATATATATATATACACACATATATGAAGGAGATTCTGAAAAAGATTATTTGAAAGAAAGGCAGGTTAATCGCTCAGTACAAACAAGAGACTCATGAACAACACTAACGGGAATCTAAAAGCATCATCAGCTCTGATTATTCAGGTAACGACACACAGAACTAAGAATCAAGCAAATGTGTAAATGTCTGGAAGCAGCTTATTCAGGGCAGAACTAAATCAAAATAAAATGCAATTCTTGCAAAATGTAAAATTATTACAGACCCCTTTAGAGACTCCAAGGGGGGTGTAAATTTATGACATCAGGTCTGGAAAAAGTGAAAGTAAAACACCTAAAACATCCAAAACATGATGCAGGCATGACATTTAGTGCACTGAAAAAGCACAGACCTAGCTAGCATGTTAGCAACATCTGTAAGCAGACGGGATGTTTTTATATAAATAAAAGTACGGACCCTGTGTCCAAATGTTTAAATCTCAAGAGTATTAGGGAGTAACTAGTATCTGCTGAAAAGAGCTGCCTGACTTGCTTGTTTGCTAATCACACCAATGCTAAGAAAAATGTTATGCTAACTCTGACAAATCTAGGATTTGGCTCGAATGATTAATAATTTTTCCAGGAAAAATACTAGGGCACATTAGCAACATTAACTAGAATTTACAAAGCAAAACAATCTAGCTCAATATCTAGCTTTAATATACTAATATGCAAAATTGAACTAGCTAGCTCATTTCTAACATCTAAACTTAACTAGCTAGCGCAGTAAAAGTAAACATGGCTCTTAAGTGTTAAAAAGATAAGCTGAGATTTGTATTTTCTTTTAGGTCAAAAGGAAAATGTGAGCAGTGAAAAGGACGTTTATTTCCCTCTCTTTTGGAAATTTACTTCAGAAAGACTTCAAGTATTCAAGTTCAATAATCCTTGAGTATTATTGAACAATACAGTACAGTAAAAAAAGAAGAAGTACAATTACTCACGTATTTTTCCACTGCTGCTCCGTAATTACTTCTCGTGATCGCCGAAGGCTGAAGCATGGGACTGGGTAAGAATTTAAATAAAACTGTTTTTAAAAACTAAAAATAATAACCACCACTGAAATAATAACAATAAAAAAAAAATCCTTGTTGTGAATTGTGTTATCATGTACATTCAGACTTATTTATCATGCATCAGTTTTCAGTTATTTTCTCTTTTCTTGATTAATGTTATTATTAGAGTTTTATTGTGTTTACAGGAATCTTTATATACAGTTTTATGTTTATTATGAAGAAACTGGTGTACAGTTTAAAAAGTTTAAAACTAAACTAAAACAAAATCCTTCAACTTGAAGGATAATTGATGTTACCTGGCTTGTTTTGTTGTTGTTATTTTTCATAAAATTATTTTTTGTTTTAAATAATACAAAAGATGAATAATCAATTAAATGTGTTTTTCTAATTACCCAAAGTAACAATCAAATATACAAAATGTACACAAACAAACAAACAAACCAATGAACAAATAAATAAATAAATAAATAAATAAATGTTTAATTACTTAATGTGCACCATACACCATCAATGTTTGTTTTTTTTTTAATTGTGGGCAAATATTTTTTAAATCCATTATTTCATAAAGCATCAATAAAACAAGGAATAAAAGACTTCAGGAAATACTGTTTTTTGTTTTTTAAACAATAAATGTCAATGTGATTGTTTGTATTCTTTATTTATTAAAGCACAGATTAAGCTGCTTTGGCATCAGAAGCTTCCACTATTCATAAAAACCCACTTCAGATTTGATTGGCAACCATTTCCTCTATAGACCCCTATCTCAATATCAGTTTCCCGCTCATTGAGGCTTTGAGGATGTCTCTTCCAGCTGATGTATCTAAAGAAAAGGCAGGAAGGGGTACAGAAAAGGGTCAGATGTTCCTGCCCTTGTGCCATGCCCCCTTACTGAGATGTTTTATTGAAGAGAAGTCATCTACTGAAGGTTTCTGGGATGGTTGTGATTGTGATTGTGTACGGTTCAGCATCTGAGATGTCACTGCCAGCTGACCTGTCATAAAGTGCGTGTGTGTGTGCATAAATGGGGGTTTGAGGTGGAGGGCAGAGGCCGATTAGGAGACTATAGCGAGCACAGCCAGAGCTAAGCCACTGTATGACTGCCATAATGAAGGGATTGTAAAATCTCTTATAATATTATAAACCCATGATTCCGAGACTTTGACCTCTGGCAGGTAATAATACCCTCCTTTCATACTTCTGAATATCTCAGCAGAATCACTTCTAATCATGACCTCCTGGCCTGTGGTTTCATTATTTATTATTTTTTGTGACAAAGCACCATATTCAGCACTGCAGGCTTTCAGCATTATAGCAGAACAATCCAGAGTCAGATAACTAACAAAAGGTTTGCATAACCAGCAAAAGCCGCCGATCCATTCGGAAAAGTTCTTAATATTTCTAAGTATTATGTTAATAGGAACGGCGCACGTGTAACAGAAGAGGAGACACATAGTATACATAACATAATATAAGTAAATAGATGAATAAACAGAAAAGCTACACTATATTGCCAAAGGTTTTGGGACACCCTTCCACATCATTGAATTCAGGTGTTGTTTTTTCAGGGGTTGGACTCGGCCCCTTAGTTCCAGTGAAAGGAACTCTTAATGCTTCAGTAAACCGAGACATTTTGGACAATTTCATGCTCCCAACTTTTTGGGGGCAGTTTGGGGATGACCAAACTGACTGTTCAGTTTGATGTTCCAGTGACTGTTCCAATATGACTGCACACCAGTGCACAAGGCAAGGTCCATAAAGACATGGATGAGCAAGTTTGGTGTGGAGGAACTTGACTGGCCTGCACAGAGTCCTGACCTCAACCCCATAGAACACCTTTGGGATGAATTAGAGCGGAGACTGCGAGCCAATCCAAAACACATGCACATGAATGTAATATGGAATTGTCCCACCCTTTGCAGCTATAACATCTTCAACTCTTCTGGGAAGGCTTTCTACAAGGTTTAGGAGTGTCTTTATGGGAATTTTTGACCATTCCTCTAGAAGTGCATTTGTGAGGTCAGGCACCTATGTTGGACAAGAAGGTCTGGCCCACAGTCTCCACCCTAATTCATCCCAAAGGTTTTCTATGGGGTTGAGGTCAGGACCAGTCAAGTTCCTCCACACCAAACTCACTTATACATTTCTTTATGGACCTTGCTTTGTGCACTGGTGTGCAGTCATATTGGAACAGAAAGGGGTAGATGCTAGACGAGATTCAGCAGCTTTAAGGCGTTCAGTAAATAAACGCTTTATAGTAAAAGAACTGAATGTTTAAATGTAATATTCTTTGGTGCTCAACGCTACCATTTCTGCAGCTTTAGCTTTTCATTGTCTAACCTTCTGATTATTCAAAGGAAGCTGCACCATTGTTTAAACAGAAAACCCAGCAATCAGACCACAGTCTGTTAGTCTTTAGTTAGTTACAGCTAAAGTAACTTGGATGTGCATGCACACTGAGAATTTGTGCTTTTAGGCAATCTTATAAAAAATTAATCAATTAAATCTCATAACTAATTAAAGCTCTCTTCTTGTATCAATGTATAGATCTTATTATTTTTTTTAAAACAAGTAACAGTGTTTGAATAAAAGGTGCGTTAGACTTGATTTTTAACACTGACATGGGTGGAGTTACATTCAGGAATATGAATTGAATGAACTCACTAAGCCCCGCCCCCAAACTTGTAACGGTTCAGCTACTAAGATGGACCATCCAGGTGGTCAGATGATCAAAAGCCGAGTAACTTGTCGTCATGGTGATTGATGAGGACGTGATGAGACGTTGGGGGCGTGACTATAAGATGATTGACAAGGCCAATCTAAACACAAAACAAACATTTTGGACCAGAAGACAGATTCCCAAACATATTTGTTTCAGCTACTTGGACTGAGACAGAAGCATAAACTATTATTTATTATTTATAGCATCAACATTACTTGTTCAAGGAAGATATGAAAAATACCTCTTATAAATCTACAACGTAGCTAAGATAGCTGCACTCACTGAAGCACAATGTAGTTTTTCAACAAATTATCCTTCACCAAATTCTACTTTGATTTAAATTAAAGATTACCAACGCTAATCTGTAACACTGGCACTAACGTATAAAGCTGTATACGAAAAAAAAATGTTTTTTTGAATACATATTAAATTGTGACTTGTGTGATGCTTTATCTTTTTTTTATTTATTTATTTATGCATTTATTTTTTTAATGTATTTATTTTGCTGTTGTTTGGTAATGAGACAAGTATTTCAATTTGAATTAGTACTTTATTATTTGACATATTTAAATAACAAAAACTGAATGTTAAAAATCCTGGGTAGATATTCAGGAAAAAACAAGCTTACACACGCACGCGCGCACACACACACAAACACACACGAGTCTTTCCATGAGTACCAGCTGAGTACAAGGCATTTTGTAATTCTCTCAAGTTCTAAAAGGTCCAAAGTCACTTCTCTAATCCTAACCCAGGTACTGAAGGATAATCTCACATTTCCCCCTTGTCGTCTCTTTAGGGGTCGATTCGGGCCATGCACTGGTCCTTCGATCACGTTGAGATGAAGTTAGTCAGCAATAATGACTTTCGCCCATGTTTACAAAATCCAGGCTGCTTACTAAATCAATCCACGAGGCTTTAATCAAATCAAATCCTCCATTCTGAGTACAACACACGTTTGACGCGTATACCAAAGATTATTTACACACCTGCTTAAATGGGGCTCTAAGCAATCATATGATTGAACAAATCAGGTGCAATGCGCTTAAAGGCCAGTGTGATAAGTAATGGCACACATCCAGGAGACCAAAAAGCCAATGGATATGTTGCTGCACGTTGTTTTGGCCAAGTAACTTTATCCTACATTTAGATTAGGGGAGAAAATATTCCTATGAATGCCAAGTAACCTGAAAAACAACAACGAGTGGCTTTCTGCAATCCTTTAGCAAAGACAAATCATATTAAACATGCAAAGCCGTTCGAATCGTTATTTAGGTCGGTGATTAATTCGTTAGCGGTGAAGAAATTAGACATACATAAAGAGAACAAACCATCGTGTGCAGCATAACACAGCGCAGTTAACTCCTCCAGTCTTTACACACCTCCTATATCTATTCTCTTCCTGATCAGAAAACCAGTCAGACTGCAACATCGTGACCTTATAGTAACTCAAAAACACATTAGCAGCAAAAAGGGTAGAGATGCTTGCTTCATATACAAAAAAAAAAAAGAAGAAGAAAAGGCTCGGCCAAAGCATCACATGACCCGCATAGTTCTTTAGTGCATTCTCCTTTCATTTCAGCCATTGCTTTTACCTCTTCACTCCACGCATGCGACCATGTATTTATTAATGGATCGCTAATGGACATCAAGTGCTTGCCACAGCGCTACTGCTGCTATGTTATAGGTACGAGTCCCGCTAGCCGACAGAAATAAATAATAAAAGCTTTTAGCAGGCACGGAGATGTTTTCTCGGTTGCACGTGGATGACGGCATAACCAGTCGCACCTAGAGCTCTTGTCAGCGATCCTTCTATAGACAGGCAAAAGTCAGGAAATCTTTACCTAGTAGTCGATCAACAAGGAGGAAAAAAAAAAAAAAAGAGACTAAGTATTTCAAAATATACTCACAAACACTAACAATAATCAGAAAGTCTGTGGATAATTTACAATCCATCCCACATCCAGCAGAGCAGCAAGGCTCTTTTTGGATAATGTAAAGGATGACAGCTTGCTCTTCGTCCTCCTCTTCCTCCTCAGCTGTACTTGTCTTGGATATTCATCAGACTGTGACTGGACTTGGCTCTTTTGGCTGTGCAGGAAGAATCAGATTAGGTTTATTAGAAAACTACTAAAATCTTATTAAAGTTCATCCACCTTTTTTCTCTTTGGGACTGTAAAAAACAAAACCTACACCCAGATGTTTATAAAAAGAATCCACCTCACCTCATGGAGGAATAGGGGAGTTTAAGAACAGGGAAAAGTATCTACTTCCTTAACATCTACTTACTTTTCTGATTATTATCACCACACATACACTATATTACCAAATATAGTTTTGGGACTTCTGTCTTTACTTCAACTCTTCTGGGAAGGCTTTCCACAAGGTTTAGGAGTGTGTTCATGGGAATTTTTGACTGTTCCTCTAGAAGCATATTTGTGAGGTCAGGCACTGATGTTGGATGAGAAGGCCTGGCTCACAGTCTCCGCTCTAATTCATCCCAAAGGTGCTCTGTGGGGTTGAGGTCAGGACTCTGTGCAGACCAGTCAAGTTCCTCCACACCAAACTCGCTCATCCATGTCTTTATGGACCTTGCTTTGTGTACTGGTGTGCAGTCATGTTGGAACAGGAAGGGGTCATCCCCAAACTGTTCCCACAAAGAGCATGAAATTGTCCAAAATGTCTTGACATGCTGAAGCATTAAGAGTTCCTTTCACTGGAACTAAGGGGCCGAGCACAACCCCTGAAAAACAACACCTGAATTCAATTATTTGGAGGGGTGTCCCAAAACTGTTGGCAGTATAGTGTACATTACAGCACAGTGGAATTCTTTTCTTCACATATCCCAGCTGAGGAAGTTGGGATCAGAGCGCAGGGGCAGCTATGATACAGTGCCCCCTGGAACAGGGGGAGGTTAAGGACCTTGCTCAACTGCACAACAGTGACACCTTAGTGGTGCTGGGACTTCTGAACAACAACCCAGAGCCTTGAACCACCTGAGCCACCACTATCCATAAACAATATCATCATCATATATTATACATAGCTAGGTTTAAACTAGTCATGCTTCACCATGATATTCATCTGCTGCACTAAACGAATCACACGAGGCTCAACCTGGGTGTATTTCTAACTGGATTAATTCTTTAAAATCTATTAAATCTGTTCAGGATCATGCAGGTTTGTGGAAAACTGGAGCCATAACTAGACTTACTGACTTTTATATTAGCAAATATGTTGTTCTACATTGTTAGAAGAGGATCAGGATCACAACTCGCCCTACAGTATTTGTATTTTAGCCTAGTTTCAGTACAAATCGCATGTAGGTCCAAAATCTGTCAGGTTCCTGAGATAAGGTTATGTTTCAAGACAACAAGAAGATCAGAAGTTCACCATTTAGTATATTTGAGCTTTTTAACTACATTTCCAGTTTAGTTTATTTTGTACCTGGGAAGCTGAGGGTGACCATGAGGAAGAAGCTCTGATACAGCACCCCCTGGAGCAGAGAGGGTTAAGGGCCTTGCTCAATTGTCCAAAAGTGGAGCTTAGTAATGCTGGGGCTTAGTAACACTGACCTTCTGATCAACAACTTAGAACCTTAACCACTGGAACCACCAATACCCTGTCTGAACACTGCTGTTTATTGCATAAAGCACCTAAACACCCAAACCTCTCCTTTTTTCCACCTACATAAGCTCAGGCGCCTACCGATTGACCGGTGAGAGAGGAACATCATCCTGTCAAATTAACGTTTCAGACTTTAATACAGTTTCCCAGCTCTGTTACTACTTCCTGTCTTATGTTGCACTGATGAGGATGATGATGATGAACAAATAAATAAATTTAGCTCTAGCTACGAGAGACACTCACGGTGTATGAGCTTGCGTTTCTTTTGTTCCGAATGCAGGTAGTTGCTCAAGTAGAAGATAAGAGGAAGGAAGAGCATGAAGCTGGACACAGCGATGACCGGAACGTTCTCTTCACGCTTTAACAAGCACTTGAAGTCCTTGCTCCACAAGCGTCGTGTTGTGTTCATCTGGAAAAAGAGAAGAAAAAAAAAGCTAAAAGTTAGAAAGTTGGAAAGTGGGGATCGTCGGGGATAGGATCGGGATGGAAACATTTAATAAAATAGAATTTTTTCTGCACACAGGAAGTGTCTGGCATGTGTTTGAGGTTTAAGGTGTGGTTTAGATCAGCGCTCACCGCATCCTCCACGTCGATACACAGAGACTTGTTTTTTGACATGCCACTATAAAGATCGTTGAGGATTTTATACGAGGTCCTGCACTCCACACACAACTCAGAGTGGTTTCCCTGTAAAACACACACAAACACACACAAACGTTAGTCACTGTCTACATTATCATCTGTTCATTTTATTACGGATGACAGAAGCGAGGTCACCTGCTGGTATTTCTCGAAGCAGGTCTGCGACTGATTGAGTCGATCGATGAAGTAAAGTGTGGTATTGGACACACTGCGCAGATGTTCTGAGGACAGACAATCTGAGGAGCACGAAGACAAAAAGACGTCGTAAGTAGACGCTTTCTTTCAAATCAATCAGTAAACAACCCTCCAAACACTGAATATTCAACCAATCACAACACAAAACACAAAGGACTCTGCAGAGATACGACAAAACCACATCACATATCCATCACCAGGTTTAAGACTTATATCAGAATAATACACTACTCACTGATGCATTCGGCCGTGTTCCAGATGTTTTCAAAACTGTTGTAAAGGTTGTACAGAAGCATCACCCTATCAGCGTGCAGCAGGGACTCTTGACAGCTCTCGTTTCCAGGCCCCATCTGTGTGAAGAAAGGTTCTCCATTTAGATTTTGTATATAAATAATAATAATAAAAAAACCGCAGATTATTAATCATCGTTTTCAATACAAGGTAGAGATCAGACGTCTAATCCATGTACTGAAATTTACTTTCTGTTGCTATGGCAGCAATCATGATCTGGGTCATGTCGCATTTACCTTCTAACACACCATCCTGCCAAAACTATGTGGACACATGATCAAATCACACCTATACTATACATGAACATGCCATTTCTTTTTGTCTTATAATACTAAGCTCCACTTTTCTGTGATGTTGAGGAGCATTAGTGAGATCAGACTCTGATGTCGGGATGTTTAGAAGCATTAGTTAGTTCAGACTCTGATGTCGGGATGTTGAGGAGCATTAGTGAAATCAGACTCAGATGTTGAGGAGCAGTAGTGAGATCAGACTCTGATGTCGGGATGTTTAGAAGCATTAGTTAGTTCAGACTCTGATGTCGGGATGTTGAGGAGCATTAGTGAAATCAGACTCAGATGTTGAGGAGCACTATTGAGATCAGACTCTGATGTCAGGATGTTGAGGAGCATTAGCGAGATCCGACTCTGATGTTGAGGAGCATTAGTTAGATCAGACTCAGATGTTGAGGAGCACTATTGAGATCAGACTCTGATGTCAGGATGTTGAGGAGCATTAGCGAGATCCGACTCTGATGTTGAGGAGCATTAGCGAGATCCAACTCTGATGTTGAGGAGCATTAGCGAGATCCGACTCTGATGTTGAGGAGCATTAGTTAGATCAGACTCAGATGTTGAGGAGCACTATTGAGATCAGACTCTGATGTCAGGATGTTGAGGAGCATTAGTGAGATCAGACTCGGATGTTGAGGAGCATTAGTTAGATCAGACTCAGATGTTGAGGAGCACTATTGAGATCAGACTCTGATGTCAGGATGTTGAGGAGCATTAGCGAGATCCGACTCTGATGTTGAGGAGCATTAGCGAGATCCAACTCTGATGTTGAGGAGCATTAGCGAGATCCAACTCTGATGTTGAGGAGCATTAGCGAGATCCGACTCTGATGTTGAGGAGCATTAGTGAGATCCGACTCTGATGTTGAGGAGCATTAGTGAGATCCGACTCTGATGTTGAGGAGCATTAGCGAGATCCGACTCTGATGTTGAGGAGCATTAGTGAGATCCGACTCGGATGTTGAGGAGCATTAGTGAGATCAGACTCGGATGTTGAGGAGCATTAGTGAGATCAGACTCGGATGTTGAGGAGCATTAGTGAGATCAGACTCGGATGTTGAGGAGCATTAGTGAGATCAGACTCGGATGTTGAGGAGCATTAGTGAGATCAGACTCTGATGTCAGGATGTTAAGGAGTCTCCAGTTTATCCCAGTGGGGTTGAGACAGAGTCAGGGCTCTGTGACAGACACACCAGTTCATCTAATCTCCATGTCTTCATGGAGCTGCTTTATGCACAGGGGCACCGTCATGCTGGAGCAGGGTTTGTCGGAAGACATTCTAGATCATTCTGTGCCTCCAAATTTGTCTCAAAGTGTAAGGTGCCCATATAAGTGTCTATACTGAGTTTTATGTCCATCCTTTTGGCTCTCCAAACAGGCTGGTCAGATATGAATACGTGATATAAATATGTGCACCCTGCCTCACACCCAGTGTTCCCAGTGAAAGGCAGCATGGTCCAGACCTAGATAAAGCACTTATAAATTAAAAATATGTAATGAAACATGAAGATATTCTCTTTATATATTCTAAGAGGGATTGTATCACAACAAGACATGTCATCAATCTAAAATGACATGTCTCTGTGTAAAGATGATGAATGGTAATGATTAATAAAATGCCGTCCACAGTCTGATAAATCGGATTTAAACTGAGATTAGACTGAAAGAGCAGGAGTCGTTGTTTGTCCAGTCAGTGACGCACATCACGAGCTCGGGTGCATGTGACCAGGCAGGCTGGGAACTTCTGCAAAACCAAGGCTTATTGCACTTATACTTCCCTAACTAACTATTTTAACGTCTGTGCAAGCATTCTAACACACATATCGTGTTTTTAAAGACATAAAGAATACACTTACCCCAGTTGATATGTTTGTATATATGTCCTGAAGGCTGTTATATAGGCTGTAGCAGTTCTGGCACACTTTAACTGGACGTGCATTGACCACTAGACAGCTCGTTAAACTTGCAGATATCTGACCGAAATCATGCATCAGTTCCAGGCAATAATCAGTCATTTCCAGCTCCTTTGGGAAAGAAGCCGATAGACTGAGACTCAGAGGAGAGAAGTAGATGTTTTCCTTAAAAGCAGGCGGTTTCAGCTCTTCATCTTCACTCGTTTCCACTGCGGCATGAACGAAGATCTCACCTAATATCAAATTCCTCCAAAGCAATAAAAACAACACACACCTGTAACCTTTAAAAACCCCCATTTTTCCTCTTTAACTGATCCCTATATCCGCTCTGTCTACTGGTGCACACTTTCTGGTGCGCACTACTTCCTGTTTTCGTTTTCTCACACTAAGCACGTGATTTCAAATATCGCGAGAAGAGATGAAGCTGCTGGTAGCCTTGACGTTACGCCACACAACCAGAAATACACTATGCTGCCAAATGTTTTGGGACACCCCTCCACATCATTAAGTTCAGGTGTTGTTTTTCAGGGGTTGGGTTTGGGTCCCTTAGCTCCAGTGAAAGGAACTCTTAATGCTTCAGCATATCAAGATATTTTGGACAATTCCATGATCTTTGTGGGAACAGTTTGGGGATGAAAAGTAAGTAGATGTTATGGAAGTAGATGCTTTCCCTGTTCTTAAACTCCTCTATACCTCCATGAGGTGAGGTGGATTCTTTTTATAAACATCTGGGTGTAGGTTTTGTTTCTTACTAATCAGTCCTAAAGAGGAAAATGTGGATGAACTTTAATAAGATTTTTGTAGTTTTCTAATAAATCTAATCTGATTCTTCCTGCACAGCCAAAAGAGCCAAGTCCAGTCACAGTCTGATGAATATCCAAGACAAGTACAGCTGAGGAGGAAGAGGAGGATGGAGAGGAATTGGTCATCCTTTACATTATCCATAACTCCATATTTAATTTATGTGCATCTAAAGGCAGATGTCCAAGTTTTGGCCTGGCTCGCAGACTCCGCTCTATTTCATCCCAAAGGTGTTCTATGGGGTTGAGGTCAGGACTCTGTGCAGGCCAGTCAAGTTCTTCCACACCAAACTCACTCATCCATGTCTTTATGGACCTTGCTTTGTGTACTGGTGTGCAGTCATGTTGGAACAGGAAGGGATCATCCCCAAACGGTTCCCACAAAGAGCATGAAATTGTCCAAAATGTCTTGGTATGAAGCTGAAGCATTAAGAGTTCCTTTCACTGGAACTAAGGGGCCGAGCACAACCCCTGAAATACAACACCTGAATTCAATGATCTGGAGGGGTGTCCCAAGACTTTTGGCAATATACTGTACTGTATGTGGAGACCTGACCCTCAGACCTATATGAAGTTTTGGCCAAAACTACAGAAAGTTGGAAGCACAGAATTGTCTAGAATGTTTCTGTATGTTGTAACATTACAGAACATCCCTTCTGTGGAACTTCAAACCCTGTTCTAGCATGACAATGTCCCTCTGTCCCTGCACAAAGCAGCTCCATGAAGACCTGAAGATTGGAAGATCACAGAGCATTTATCAGAACTGTGGTATAATATGTGGTATAATTTTTATCTGTCATAGCCATCACAGAGCTCAATATGAACTCAAACAATATTGATTTTATAAATATAATCCATCTGTTTATCCATTTAAGCCAGAGATTTTTGTTCCAGAACTTTCCAACTACATAACCTACATCAGCTGATATCGTATAAGCAGTGGTTCTTCTAATTCTATCAACCATAAAGAGAGAAGGAAGAAAGAAAGAAAGAAAGAAAGAAAGAAAAAGATAATTTTGGAAAGAAAGAAGGAGGGGAGGGAAGGAGGGAGGAAGGAAGAAAGAAAGAAAGACAGAATTTTATCAGTCACACAGACATAAAGGTTATTATTTTAAGGTATTATATTATGTGTATTAAATGGTGTGTATCCAGCATGTAGTCATATTGGGCTAGCTGAATGCTGGTGTTTTTGTTTTTTGGGGGGTTTTTTAATAGGAATTCTGTGTGTAGCTCTGTGTATGTGGAGCAGGATGATTATCAACAGCGATGGCTTTAGTGATTGAGATTTCATCCAGTAACCAAAAGGTTGTGAGTTCACTCCCTAAGACTGCTAAAAGAGCCTCTACTGGGTCCTTGAACAAGACCCTTAATCTCCAGCTTTCTCATCTCGAAGCTTCGATTGGATTTTGCTTCACTTGTTGGATAAAAGCATTGACCAAATGAATCATTTCAAATGATTAAAGATCATAGCCTCGGTTTGATGAGTGCTACTTACAGGAGAGCTCCAGCATGCTGGTCTGGCTGTGTGAAGAGGAGGAGGAGGAGGAGGAGGAGGAGAACAAAATAACAAGGAACTAACACAAGATGCTCGAAGTACTACAGGTTCTCCTGAGGCTCTGTTATATTTCTATTCACACAGTCGCTTTTTATGTCATATAGTAGACAGCATAAATGTTTTAGCAAAATTTTGTACAATTTGCATATTTTAAAATATGTAAAAATTTGTGGAGACTCTTTGGATCAGCAAAAGAGTATGAAAGCAATAAAATGTCAGTGAGCATCGAAGCTTGAACAGTGTGTTCAGTTTCATTTTAAAAGCATGAGAATGTGTGTGTGTGTGGTAGCAGCAGCAGGTGGAGAAGTGGGTGGGTGTTGGGGTGTAGTAGGGGTTGTAGTGATGACAGGCTGGTCAACACATCTTCAAAAGCTGTATGGCCGACTCGCCTCAGGCCTGGAGAGGGGGGTTTCACATGGAGTGTTGTGAGCTGCTCTGCTCCTCAGCTTGCAGCTGGAACATTAGAGATGACTGGGGTCTCCACGCTTTACACACACACACACACATACTCACACACACAATCTGCATGACTCCTCTTCTGGGGGTATGGGAATGCCATATGATATTTCCCACAAAGCTTTGTCTGGAAGCGTACAATAAACTGACTTAATTTCTCACTTCTTTTCTTCTTTCTCCTGCATTTTTCTTATTCCTTTTCCAAGTTTTTCTTATTGCGAGCCTTTTCCTTTACAGTATTACCAAATCAGCTAGTGACAGAACAAACATAACACACACACAAGCACACACACACCCCTTCCTCTTTCATGTCGAGATGATGTGAAAGCTTCCGTCGCAACGATCTACACGCTGCCCGCTTTTTTGACACCGTGCAATTTCCGAGCGCGCGCGGCCACAAAAAAATAATTACGGAGTCAAGGTAAACGATCCGGGGCCTCGATTCTGATTGTGGTAATTGTCATACACCCTCGAATCAAGCCACTGCAGTCAATGGTCTTTAATGTGAAATTAGTGCCTCTTGATAACTTGCAGTCCGCAGCAATTCCGCAGTCATCAGAGCTAATGGAGACGCGCGGCGCAGAATGCCGCGTATTAAGGCCTATTCTCGTGGCTCATGCGTGGCAAGAGCTGCAAGGCTGGCCATAAAAGCAGCGTTTTTATCTCGCTGAGTGGATTGTGGCTTTAGCTCGCCAAGACTGCGCCGTTTTAAATGCGGAAAAAGCCTCATCTCGAACGGATGATCAAAGTCATTCCCCACACGCCTGGTAATTTCTCTAGGGTTGCAGGCAGCGAGTGCGCAATAAACGACAAGAGTTCATCAAATCTCTTCGGATGAGATATAGGTGTGGATAAATTATTTTGTCGTTATTACAGACATGTAAACATATAACATTATTCATATCATTAAAAACTGCTGCTAAGAAGAAGAAGAAGAAGAAGAAGAAGAAGAAGAAGAAGATGATGATGATGATGATGAAGAATAGATCTCCTCTGTGACAATATTCGGTTGCCGTCAAAATGTTTTAAATTAAAAGCTTTGATTATTTCGATAATGTTTTTAATGTTGTTCCAACCCAATGTTAGGGCTCAAGATAGATAGATAGATAGATAGATAGATAGATAGATAGATAGATAGATAGATAGATAGATAGAGTTCTAGACCTAGTTATATTAGTAATGGTTGTATTAGTAGTAGTAATGATAGTAATGGTGGTTTTTCCTCCCTCATGCGTCCTCAGGCACTTGTGGCTACTAAGGGTTAACTATTGCCTTTGTGCTTGACCTGGTTCTCTAAACTTGGACTTTGGGACAGAGAGCTGTAAAGTTATGCAGAAGTTATTCTCCGTCTTTTCGTCCCGTCCCTAATCCTCCAAAACCGAGTTTCTTTGAGTGAGCACTGTGCTGCTTTTCTTGTTTCGGACTGGCTATACAACATAAAGTCACACCGCATTTAATGCTTACGACAGGATGGACACCAGGGGGTTTTACAAATGCGTAGCCTATATTCTCTCTCTCTCTCTCTCTCTCTCTCTCTCTCTGCGTCGTGTGAGTCCACGACCCACAAATCCTCCGCCTCTCTCCCTCAGTGACTGACCCCGAATGACAGGAAAAAAAAACATTTTCAGCGCGTCTCTGGGAAATGCCGGAGCCGATAATAGAGATTTCTTTTCCATCTTTTACGCACGACTTGGTTATTGTCGCTTCTCCTTGGTCGCGATTCCTCTCGGAGATTAAGCCTGACTTCCCCACTCACACCGGCCAAAGTGGCTCTAGCTGAAGGGATGACAGCAGATGGGGATCAAGGATTTGGCTCTTCTTGGTTATGGGTTGCCAGATTGGGTCGAAATTTCAGAGCAAATATTTAAATTTGGATCTGGTAAGATTAGATTAAAAATAAATAAATAAATAAATAAATAAACAAACAAATAATAGGCCTCTTACACTTATATTGCCAAATGTTTTGGGACACCCCTCCACATCATTGAAAACAGGTGTTGTTTTTCAGGGGTTGGACTTAGCTCCAGTGAAAGGAATTCTTAATGCTTCAGCATATCAAGACATTTTGGACAATGTCATGTTTCATGGGAACAGTTTGGGGATGACTCCTTCCTGTTCCAACATGACTGCACACCAGTGCACAAAGCAAGTTCCATAAAGACATGGATGAGCGAGTTTGGTGTGGAGGAACTTGACAGGCCTGCAGAGTCCAGAACACCTTTGGGATGAATTAGAGCGGAGACTGCGAGCCAGGTCTTCTCGCCCAACATCATTGTCTGACCTCACAAATGTGCTTCTAGAGGAATGGTCAAAAATTCCCATAAACACACCCCTAAACCTTGTGGAAAGCCTTCCCAGAAGAGTTGAAGCTGTTATAGCTGCAAAGGGCGGGACAACTCCATATTACATGTAAAGACAGACGTCCCAAAACTTTTGGCAATATAGGGTGTATTTTATGCTAGGTTTGCCATTTGACTGATTCCCACCAAATGTTCACAGCTTCCGAGAGTGTCTGTATAAATGACTGACAGGAGGGGTAAACACAAACATAAACAAGTTTTCAAACATGGATTTTCTGCATTTTTTTCTAAGTCAGTTTGTTTGTTTGTTTGTTTGTTTATTATGGTCTACATATCTTCCATGGTATTCGAACAAGTAACAAAAACAATCAACAATTGCACCTTTAACTTAACCTTTCACTGTAAATGTTTTTGCATTATTGCCATAAATGAACCATTTTCAAATAAAACACTCCCAGTGGATGGTAGTTTGGATGAGATTTAGAGAGATTCAGAGAGTGATGATGATGATGATGACGGTGAATAAAGATGTAAAGGGCCAGACATGATATAAAATACAGATTTGTAGTACATTCCACATTTTATTTAGCATGTCATATTGCATACATGCTTGAGGTTGTATTATAATTTTTTTTTAAATTAATTAACTTTTTTATTTTTTGTAATGAAAACATCGCTTGTTTTAGCATTTCCAAAATTTTCACATTTTGAAAATAAAAATGTATGGTTAATTATTCTAGTTTAAGTAGAAAAAGCAGTACAGAAATCATCATAAAAAACACCAACACCTATAAGAAACAATACAAAATATAAAAGATAGAAATAATATATATAAAGATGACAAAGATGGCTGAAGATGAAATTATCAAAAGGCTTACAGTGTCTTATTTTGATAAGATAAAAGTGTAAACGATGTGCAACGTTCAATATACAGTACTTTAAGCGTGAATAAATTGCATGTAGCACATCCTTATCACTTCATCAGTGATGATCGGGTGCATTTACACTATTTAAGAGGACAGTAATTACACCAGACTAAAGTGTACATACATCCATAGAATATAGACATGCTAGTATCTTTTCATTTCTTGCTGAAAGAGCTTCTGATTCTGTTTACTTGTGTGAAATGTGACAAATGGCAAGTTCATCAAGAATAATATTAATCTTAATTGATCAAGGATCAAGAATATAATCCCAGTTTGATTCTATCAGCCAGTCATCTCTTCTGAACCCACTCAAGAAGGAAACTATCCAATCTGGCAACACAGCCTGAGGACAGCTTGGAGAA
Source organism: Hemibagrus wyckioides (assembly GCF_019097595.1). Taxonomy (NCBI): domain Eukaryota; kingdom Metazoa; phylum Chordata; class Actinopteri; order Siluriformes; family Bagridae; genus Hemibagrus; species Hemibagrus wyckioides. Next base: position 34,368,684 of record NC_080715.1, on the reverse strand, counting down.
GAGAAACTTTCGCTCTTCAGTGAGCAGACTTTTAAAAAGCCATCAAAGAGAGTCATGCAAAGCTAATTAATTGCTCCTAACTTGCTCATTAGGGGCAGGAATATCAGGACGCTCACTCATGAGGAGCTACTCTTATTATGATAGGAATCATTGTTCCTCATTAACCAGTTATCCTGATATATAAGTTCTAGAAATATAAATATAAACGTATAATTGCAGTATAGGTCTAGAAGTGAGATGAACTACTTTTGGTAAATGCAGGTAAAAAAAATATCCAAATACTTTCTGAAATATTCACACAATAAATCATCGTGGGAGTTAGGGAGGAAAAAAGTCATTTTTCCAACTTATGTGTGCGTCTCAATTAGCGCTAGTTCAGTGGTCAATGGTCAATCCCTAAAAAAAATCCCACAATGCACAAAATGATCTCTCAGCTAACTTCATCTACAAATATAATCTGCCAACATTATTGTGGCTCTTAAATTATTACTTACATTGGCCAATTTTAACTTTGTTTAATGTGTTTGAATGTTTGAGTTTAAATGTTTAATTGTTATTTTAAAAAATTTTACTTTGCTAGCCTACAATTCTGCTTCCTGTGTTTGATGAAGCTAACATGTCACTACTCGATCCATACCAGAGACATGATTTGTCCTGCGCATGCGTGAAATTACTGCCATTTTTAGTAGTATTATAACAGTGTTATAAATACCTGCCATATAAATAAACGACCCTAAATACTTCAGACAAGAAGTACATGCGCTGTACAAATCGTGTTTCAGTATAAAACTTGAATGTCTCATAATCTCCTGACAAGGAAATTAGAGCGTCACGGAAAAATTGCACTTGTACTTCTGACGAGCACTAGAACTTCTTTACACCTAAAAAACAATAATAAAACCATTCGCTTATTATTCCAGAAGGATATTGTCTCCTTACTACTTACTCCTTATCTGGCTCAAAGGACAGCGTTTTGTAAATTGGGATGAATAAAGTATCTATCTATCTATCTATCTATCTATCTATCTATCTATCTATCTATCTATCTATCTATCTATCTATCTATCTATCTATCTATCATACATCACTGCTTACTGGAGTAACGCAGTAGAATATATCTGCTGGAAAGAAAAGTATGAATGCTTCCACATACCTTTTTTCTTTCCAATAAAGTGAAAGAATTTTCCTACAAAGTAATTCATAAATATTATCCTGCAAGCCATTACTTAAAAAAGTGATATTTTCTCCGGTTGCTCTTTCTGTGATGCCTGTTGTTCATTTATTTTGGAATTGTTCTATTACAATGCCGTTTTGGCAAGAGGTACTGTACTTGATTTTTTTTTAGATCTAAATTTGGAAGGACATTGTGTTGGGATTTACTGACTACAGTCCTGCTGAAAAACATCAAGTCTTTATAATTAGATTAGATTAGATTCAACTTTATTGTATACATGTACAGAGCCAATGAAATGCAGTTAGCATCCAACCAGAAGTGCATAAATGGCATATTTACAATAAATTACAATAGAGGTATACAGCTATGGGGGTGATATGTGCAGGAGAATGGATGTCTTATGTACAGGTGTCATAGGTATTATAATTAGGTATAAATATGATCTATAGTATATGTATGTCCAATCAATGTATAGTAATGAACCTATTTCTGTTATTGACAAAATTCCACATTCCCAATTTTATTCTAACTCCAGACCTCTTTTTGCTGTATTAAAAAAATAATTTATGCAATACCTTTTATTAGTTAAGTAAAGACGAAAAAAGGCCATAAAAACTTGATATTTGTGATCTTTTCCCTATTTACGATGACTTGTAATTCTCTTTCTTCTGTTTTGAGTTGTTTCTGACATCCTCCCTTGTATCTTTGTTTGGTTGCTATTTTCTTATTACTATCTTTCCTTTTCTTTTTTTCAGTCTGATATTATGTTTGCTTGTTCAGTTGTTGTGCACTATTTTCTGTACTCTGTTTCCAAGCCAAAAAAAAACGTATATGTACATCTTACATTGATGAACAAATTAGGGAGCTAGACAGCTGATTGAGACACACCCATGATATTTAATTTAGGATAAACTTCCTGTTTGATGCTGGCCACAAACCCCTTTATATGACGTCACAATGATTGTTAGGGAATTTCAGAGGTTGTCAGTGCGAGCGTTTAACAAAGGTTTTGTCATGAAAATGCAACTAAAATAAAAAAAAAAACGTCTAAAGAGACATGTGGCAAAATTATTAGGACCCCCAGTAGTAGGTTAATAGTGATAGTTAATAGTAAGCTGTATTGTTCTTCTGTAGTCCAGATCGTTAGTGAGCGATGCGCCTGGAACAAAGCGTGGTGGAGAAGTTAATCTCTGCTGACGGCGTCGTGCTCCAGCGGGTCTCCAAACGCAAACTGGAGGATTCCCAAAGCCGCTGAAAGCACAAAGGCCGCATTGACTTCATGCGCAGTGGCTCAGGTGAAAAACGCTGTGTTTCATAACAACTTCCAGCCCTGACTCTCTCCACAGCAGAGCCCGAGACATGAGAACAACTTCAGCTGTTTGTTAAGAGTTCAGTAGCCTTAATGACACACGACTCCTGGGCACGAGACAATAGCTTTCTCTAGTGTAAAGGAATCAATCCTGGCGTTCTTTGTAATGATTGGGCCAAAATATAACAAATAATTAAATAAAACAACAAAGATAACAGAAAAGTAAATAAAAAAAACACAAGTTGGATATCCAATGCATTTTTGGACATCTCATTACCCTGTTATCTCTTAAATTTCTTAGAGAATTAAAAAACAAATTGTTATATTTTATTTTATGATATTTTATTTGTTATATTTTTTGTTATATTTTGTACGTTTAAATTTCTAGTATTTAGGTTTTTTGTTATTTATTTATTTATTTTTTAGTTTATTACAATATTACCTATGCTTGTGGATGCTGCCGGAAGTTGTAAATTTCCCACTGGGATGAATTAAGTATCTGTCTGTCTGTCTGTCTGTCTGTCTAAATTAATAACACAAACAAAGACTGTAATTTTTTTTTTTTTACATCAGTAGCCTCAGGTACACAATTTTTTTGATAAAGAATTGAAAATGTGTGAAATTGTTTCGGATAATTTTTTTTCAAGTAAATCTTAGCAACAATGATCATTTTTTATCAAGTTTTTAAGTTTTTGTAGTTGGTAAAGTTGTCTGAAAAGTGAAACGTTGTCTGTTATACAAATATTTCTCGTTAATATTAATAAAAATAATAACTGAAATATATATATATATATATATATATATATATATATATATATATATATATATATATATAAAACACTTTTCCACGATACTGTTTTTAAATTTCCCTGCCTTAAAGTCTTACGAAGCACGCGCACTTTCAGTTTGCACGCGCATGTATTCACGCTTATGCTTCATATTTTTAATGACCAAATGCGACCTATAACCTCGTTTTCTGAATGAGATTAATGAAGAAAAGAAAACAGCACAAAGAGGTGAAGTTATAAAACTTTCCTATATATTTATACATTTATAGTTTGATAAGATCTTAAAGTCTTTTTTTCTGATAAAAAAAATGCAAATTGTCTGTTATGAAACGGTCATAAAAATACTACTTCATACTCTTGTTTACTCTAATCTCTTTTTGTAAAATTCTAAAAAAAAAAAAAAATTTCTTTCCTCTTGCTGTGCGCGCTCACATGAAGTCGGCCGCCGCGCGCTCCCTGCTTTACACCAATTAAAGCAGAACGTGCAGCGACCCTAATGGGGCCCAGGGGTGATTGTTTTGGACGAACAACAACAAAAAAACTAGGTCCCACCCCTTCGATTAAGGGACCGGGGGAGGTAAAGGGGGTCTATGAGAGGAGATAAAGTGCGGAGAAGAGAGAGAGAGAGAGTGTGTGTGTGTGTGTGTGTGAGTGTGTGTGTGAGAGGAACCTTGTCTTGAGGGGTTCAGGGTCTTTTCATGTCAAAAGGGCAGTCAGAAAGGTCCTGACCACCTCCTAGCCTCAAAACCTTCCACAGAGTCACATCGTGCGTTTTGTGTTGTATGAAAGGATTTAGATGATTATTAGACTGGCCTTTAATGATAAAATGCAAACTGGACAATCTCACAAGGAGACTGCATGTATGAAATCAGATGTTTAGGTGTTTTGGATGACACAACTCCTATAAGTTAGAGGAAAAAACACAGGGATGCAGTGACACTCAGATTAACCTCTGAGATCATGAGGGCTAAGGTCTTTTATCTAAAAAAAAAAAAAAAAAATCCTAAAGGAAAAGAAAGTTGTACAGGATGATCCTAAGAATTCTCTCTCTCTCTCTCTCATATATAATATATGATTCTTAGGATCATCATAATATTCTTAAACCTGAATATTATAAATAATGTAATAGGACTAAGTCCTCCTTCATTTTAAAGAACAGCATTTAGGAATTCCCAAAGTTCCAATGCGATCCTAAAGAATACGTTGAAATTCCAATTGTATTTTTTTTTGAGTTCAAGTGTGATTTTCTGTTCTAGATTGAGATGGTGTTTAAAAACTATAATCAAATACAGATTTGCAAAAAGAAAAAAATGTTAAATATGTTTTACATAAGATGGAAGCCATGTTGGAAATGTTAATCATCTATATGTAGTGATATAGTGAGATATATGAGCTTATATATATATATATATATATATATATATATATATATATATATATATATATATATATATATATAAAATAGAAGATCTTAAATATAAGCTGGAGTTGTGATGATTTGAGTATACAGAGATAAATTTTATCTAAAATTTATTTAAATTTTAGAGCTATTTTGTCTACAATGCAAAAAGCTTTGTCATAAAAGCTTTGTCCGTTTAAAGTGAAAAGGTTCCAGGAAAGTGATTGTACAGAATCTTTTTTTTTCAGTGACTGTATAGAAGAACCATTTTTGGTTCCCTTTCAGTAAATAGTTCTTAAAAGAACCCTCTTTTTTTATCTTAGCTCCATAAAGAAGCTTTTTATAGTCTAAAGAACCTTTTTCTACTACAGAGAACCTTTTGTGCAATAGAAACATTCCAGGTTCTTTACAGAAACGTACACTCTGACCTAGAACCTTTTAAGAACCCTTTAAGACACTGTGTGTGTGTGTGTGTGTGGTATTATTTGTACTTAGCTTTGTCACTTAAAAAGGGGTTTTATCTCATCGAAGCACACACACAAACACAGAACTGTAGTGAGGTCACATGGTACAGTTGAACTAAAGTGTACATTAAATGTCTGAGCAGCTTTATATCCCTTTATATCCTATTGGTATTGCAATAAGGGCACAAATGTGTGAGCATTTAGTGTGTGTGTGTGTGTGTGCGCGCATGTGTGTGTAGGAATTAAAGGTGGAGTACACTGAGAAACAGAAGTGAAAATAATTGATTACTAAAAACAAATATATTTATATATGTCAGAATATAACTTGAGACAAACCTGAGGGCTAATTAAGAATAAGACTTGATGATGATGGTGTCAAAGGCATGGATGTGACGTGACTTTTCTAAATATGATAATGATCGTAAAAGAACAAAGGCGGCTAGGTGTGTGTGTGTGTGTGTGTTTGTGTGTGTGTGTGTGAGGTGAGTGTTCTTTATTCAAAAGGCTTTGGCCTAGATGTAGTAATGTTAACTTCAAGTGGCCTCCATGGCTCCCACTTTCCCTCCTCTCTTCCCAAGGCCCCAGGTTGCCTTTGCATGACATCATCGCCGAAGCATGCCCCACTACACCCCCCGTGAATCTCCCCGTCGTCACTCCAATTGAGGCTTGCTGCTCTGCAACCCATACGTTTCTCTCTCTCTCTCTCTCTCTCTCTCTCTCTCTTTTCTTCCCCTCCTTCTTCCCTTTCTCGTCCTCCTCTTCTCTGACAATCCCCTCCCCTTTTTCCTTAACCAGGAGAAGGCATTGTCTTGGGCCGAGGGCCTGATCAAAAAAAAAAAAAAAAAACCTAGCCCGCCCAAACCGCTCCCTTTCTGTAAATTCAATAAGCCCACCTTAAAGATTTGCCTAATTAATGGATGACATCTTTGGCTGGAGCAGAGGCGAGGTATTTTGCTCGGGCTCGGTCATTGTTGGCCTCCTAATTAACTTTCCCAGGTCAGCCTGGGTCTCAGCAACCTGAGAGTGAAGAGTTCCATTGTGCTAGGAGTTGTAAACTTACTTCTTTTTTTTTTTTTTTTCGCTTCGGCACTTAAAAGGGAAAGCAACTATAGGGAACAGAAAATATCCCATTTAAGGCTTTTGTGAGTGAACTGCCTGCACATGGTCCAATAAAGGAAATCTTTTTAAATAAGCGTTAGCGGTCCTCCCTACAATCCTCCCCTCCTTCTCCTCTCTTTTTCCTCTCCTTTATCAGAGCCATGCAGAAAGGTTATGAATGATAGCTCGCCGTCTGAGAAGCGAGGGGCAAGGGCCAGGCTTCTGTGTACCATTTGTGTTCGAGGCATTTGAAGGAATTCGGGGCAAAAAAAACTGTATAATTATTATGATTTAGTGTGAAGAAGAGAAAATAAAAGTTGTTACTGTAAAGGAAGTGACACTTATTGGCTCAGACAGTTGCTCTGAGCTTCTGTTTATGCAATATTCTGCTCCTCCTTCTTTTCAAGACCGGTGATCAACCAATTACTAACCAAGGAGGGAGGTCACAGGCTGGTTAATGACTATTATTCAAAAAAATTTTTAAAAAATAATAAGCGTAACTCTTGAATATTATTAATCCACTTATCTAACAGATCACATGCAAGTCATGGAAAAAGGGGCATAACAGCAAGCCAGACTGATCTTTCAGAAAACAATGGAATCCCTCATTAACACCTACCCCCTCTTATTTCCTACACACACACACATACACACACACAAACACACACACAGAGTCCCCTGGTCTAATCCCAAAAAATGAAGCTTCCTCACTTAATGAGTGGGGTGTGATCTTCCCACAGTCAGAAAGCACAACGTCACACAGTCATAGCTACTCTATTCATTCGTTTGACAGTGCAAGTGAAGCACAAGTCTTTCTTTCTTCAAACACACACACACGCACACACACACAGATCAGCAACCGAGTATCCATCACCTAACATGAACATTTTAATGGCACAAAGTGACGTAAAAGTCAGGATGTGGAACAAAGAAGAAGAAGAAGAAGAAGAAGAAGAAGAAGAAGAAGAAGATTATCTTGTAGACTTATGACATCAATACCTTCTCCTTATCTTCTCCTAGCAAGTGACAAAACATCCTATTTTTTTATGCTCACGTGAGTATTAGTGGTGATTTCCTACTGCAGCAGTGTGAGATTTTCTCAATCCTGAGCAAATTTCACTAAGATGCAATCCACATCAGTCCATTTATATACAGCTCTAGAAATAAATAAGAGACTACTGCCTATTCTAGAGACTACTATCTCCAGATTTGAACCCTACTGAAACCTCTGGAATGTCATCAAGAGGAAGATGGATGGTCACAAACCATCAAGCAAAGCTGCGTTGTTTTTCCTTTTTTGCAAAAAGAGTGGTATAAAGTTCCCCAACAGCAGTGTGAAAGACTGGTGGAGAGCATGGAGCCAAAATGCATGCAAATCAGGGTTATTCCACCAAATACTGATTTCTTAATGTTATTTAGCCAAAGCATTAACACAATTTGTTTACAAATTATTTGCATTTTGTTTTATTTGAGTTATTAAAGCTCTGCAAATACTGCATGATCTTGGGTTATTTTGATGTGTTGTCATGTCCTTTAAATATACACTATAAATAACAATAGTTATATTTTGAATTTAGGAGAAATATTATCAGCAGTTCACAAAAAATGAAACAAAACTGTTCATCTCACCAATACATGACCCTGTAAGAAAAACACATAAGAAACTGATTGTTTTCCAGTGGGCTCTTATTTTTTTCCAGAGCTGTATTTTTAGCATTTTTGACACTTAAATTTAGTTTCTATATGTTAGCAATTTCCTATTTACATGCAACAAATGGACGGAAAAATATTCTAAACATGGTTTCAGGGTTATCCTGTTACATAAGAGCTTTCATATAGACATTATGAACATCTGAACATCCGAGAGATTACTGTTGCTTCTAGTGAATGTTTCTAGATTCTTCTAGATTCTTGAAATAGTTTGTCTCTGTACCGCTTTAGTTTCCTGACTGAATGTTTCACTGTGCCTGCATTTTGCTGAACTTTACTAAAATCTAAACACAGACACCATAATAGCTCCGCCCCCTTAATTAATAATTCAAAAGATTTTCCTTCCATCAAATCCTCTTCCTTTTTTTTTGAAGATCATCAGTCCTCAAAACTTGTTCTCAAAAAAATCTCATCAACCTCAGACATTTAAAACACAAATATAAATCCGAAAAGAAAACAACAAATACAAAAACACAAGGATGAGACATCTGTCACTCAGGATATACAGGAAGTAGGAAATTGTGTATCTAAGTTTATTTGTTGTACATGTGTGGAGTTCTGCCTTCACTTTAAACCATTATTTTTTGATAGTGCAACTTTAAATCTTTTAAAGAAAGTAACAAACATTTATATTTGTAAGAAAATGGAGTTCATTCAGCACTACTTTGAGGAAGGACGTTCATATGGAGTGATTTTGGATATACTGATAGCGTATCATGGCGTAAAGATTAGTTTGCGATCTCTAAAAAACACACCAGGAATGTTTGGAAGACCAAACTATTCCAGATTAAAGGATGTAAGGAGTGCTATAAGAGCAAAGCTGTGTTCATACACACACCAATCCACTTTCTACTGCTGCAGCCTGCTGGATTTCCTGGATGTCTCGTCCAATCAGAGGGAAGAATTCTAACTGCAAACTGTACCTACCTTTTCCACTTTGTCTAAATCGTCTTTGTGTATTTGGATTTGTTATTGTGTTTTGCACTTCTCAGCCACCGTACTCTCCCATGCAGATCTTCCTGCAGATCCTCTGCCTCCATCCAGCGTACATCATGTTCCACTTGATACTTTCTTGGTCTTCCAGATCCTCCTTAACTCACCAGTGATATTTCAGACAGTGGAATCTGTGGGCTGGAAAAGTTGTTTAAAGAGCTTCAATATCTTCTCCTAGCTTTTGTCAGTTCTGTAGGTGTCAATCAGCTTCATGTTTAGATCCTCAGCCAGCTGCTTAGAGGAGCCTGAGTTTGTTAAGTGTTTGACAAAGAGTCAGGGTTTGTTATTCCTAATGACATTTCTTGACCTGCTTAACGAGTCTTAATGAGTCAATTAAGGCCTAATGAGTTCATTAAGATTAAAAAAACTGTGAGGTATCCAAACTTTTCTGTTTTTATTCTATTTTTTAAAGTTTGTTAAATACTGTATGAAGTTACATTTGCAGACAAGTTGAGTGAATAAAAAGTTCAGTTTTAAAATAAAAAAAATAGCTCAGTTGTGTTTATTTCTTTCTGTTTGAAAAAAAAAAATTTTTTGTCACTTTGTCTCAGAAAATCAGTTCTTAAAAGAAAGAAAGAAAGAAAGAAAGAAAGAAAGAAAGAAAAGCTGGAGTATATCCATCATTAGCAGCTGTCATTTATATCAGTTTATTAATCTGACAGATGCACTTCAAAGTTAAAGGCTTACCAAAAATGTGGTACCTTGAGGGCAGCAGGGTTTGAACAGGTTTTGAGGGGCGCTGTTTGCATAGGTGGTTAATGCTCTGGGTCGTTGCCTGGATGATGGGGGTTCAGGCCCCAGCAGCAGCAAGCTGCCACCATTGGCCCTTGAGCAAGGCCCCCAACCCACCCTGCTTCAGGGGCACTGCATCATGGCTGACCCTGCACTCTGACCCCAACCACCAAGGATGGGATATGTAAAGAAAGAGTTTCACTGTGCAGTAATGTATATGTATATATATATATATATATATATGTAAATAAAGACAAGTTAACTGTTGATCAGCAGCACAGAACCAAGGTTCTACTCTCTTTTGTCTTCTTAAAAAACCTGTCTCATTTCTCATTTCCAAACATAATACCCCAAAATCCAAAGCAGTCTGTCAGACTACCAGATTACCACAAAGCCATGTCAATGCCTTCATTTTTAACATATACAGAAATGTTGCACATCAACAACAAGCTGTTCATCTACATTCTTTTATCAAAATGCTTGGTTACTGAAACTAATTCAATCCAATCCAGCATCTATGGGATGTACTGGACAAACAAGTCTGATCCATGGAGGCCCCACCTTGCAACTTACAAGACTAACGGATCTGCTGCAAACATCTTGGTGCCAGATACCACAGCACACCTTCAGGGATCTAGTGGAGTCCATGCCTCAATGGGTCAGGGCTGTTTTGGCAGCAATAGGAGGACCAACACAAATTTTAGGCAGGTGGTCATAAAGTTATGCCTGTTCTATGTGCATTACTATAACTGTTTGAAGCACATGATTTCTGGTGGTCCGATCATATCTGAAAAAGTTCTGGTGTGGGTGTAGTTATTTATTCCCATCAATCAGGAGACACACCTGATTCTGGAATTCCGGATAAGACTGGACACCACTGGATAACCAGCCCAGTCACTAGGGGCCGATACACAAGCAGGTCCAGTGTTAAAGTCAAATGGCTAGTTTCACCAAATTGGTGGGCTTTACATTTCATGAATATTTTACATAATAATCTAAACACATCATAGGTATTAAAAAGTGCAGGTTTTTGTTTCAGATGAAGGTGTGGTTTTAAGTTTGCCTTGCCCTTATTGGCATGCCATACTGTATATGAGCTGATTCATAGCAATGGAAAGAAATTATGATCTTATATCAGCACATATGCTAGCAGAATTGTGAGAAGGATCCAGAAATTTGCCAATACTTAATTAATGAATTAACACATTAATTAATCAAATTCTATGTACAGTATATGCAGCATGTGTATGTTACCCAGTCTACATCCTGGTGGCTAAAAAAAAAAAAATAATTAAAGAGAATAAGATCATAATGTAGTGAATATGTGCAAAAAATATGTTTTTTTTAATAAGGTATTTTATTTATATAGCTTTTTTTAGCTGGATGTTATGGTTTCGTCTTTTTCTTTTTTAAGCTAACATCTTCTCAGGCTACAGCACCTTAAGAAAAAATAAAACCTTAATAATAAAAATGCAAAGAAGTTCTAGAAATGTTTCTACATATAAAACATCAAACTGCACATCAATATTTTTTTTGCATAAGGACTGATGTGTAGAATTTAAAGGAAATTGTCTGGATGCTTATTCAGTCATCTTAAAAATCTCAACACAGGATTTTTGGAGACTTTCTTGTTTCTGGTGGAATTAATTTTTTTTTTTTTTGGGGGGGGGAATTAATGTCTTAATTAATTAATAAAATCCTGGTCTCTTTTACTAATGCATGAATGCAAGAAACATAAAATAAATATTTCCAAAAAGAATCAGGTTTAAACGTCTTCGGTTGTGAATTTATGTAAGAGTTTTTGGATAGTGAAGCGTAGAGAGGAAAGGAACGAAGGTGAAAATGCAGCATTGCGTCACACTGCTATTATTTCAGGATTATTATAATCACAATGTGATTGGATAACTTTTGGCAGGCACATCGTCGCTCCAGAATGTTCCATTCATCAGCTGTCACCTGACGACATCAGTAAGCCAGAGCAGGCAAACAGGACTAAAGTTACAGTAAAATATAGTCTAGTTACATAGAGCTTGCATTCGGTGTGAACAGCCAGAGCTTCTCTAGGCAGCTGTCATAATTTGTTAACGTGGCTTTTCACAAAAAAAACATGAGAATAATAATGAGAGGATAAAAAAAAGTGGGAGCAAGAGAAATGTCAGGGTTTGGAGGTAGGGGGGGTGAACAGTGACCCGAAGCAGAGAGCACGGTCCCCAGGGAGTCCCGGGGCCGACATCAGACCGATTTCAGTGCAGCAACATGATGGCATCTCTGATATTTTAATATTAATGAGCAGGCTCTTCAGCTCAACAGGTGCCACGCCGGCACGCTACACAATACTAAAGCCTCTCCAGTGTCCTCTATACACATGACCAGCCCAGCTAGGGCCAGTGTGACTTAAAGAAAGAAGGAGACGTAGAGAGAAAGCAAGAAAGAGAGTTAAGTCAGCCGTTTGAAAAAACTAAGACGAAGACGAAATGAAAAGCGACCCTTTTCGAGTCACCTCTCCTGAAGCCGAAAACACGAGGGCCCGATATTTTTCCTCTTCTTCCCAAACCCCCTTGAGAAAGAAATTGACTTTTGTTTGGAGTTTGTGAAAAGTGGGAATCAGGAGCAGGACAATGGGGCTCCCCATGGAGAGGACCCGAGTGAAGCCATCTCAAATCAGTCAGCCAAGGGACCAATTAATCCGGCCATTGTCAGGCCCAAGCCACTGCCAGCACATCAACACATTCACAGCCCATTGTCCCGACCCTCCTGCAGCAGGATTTAGTCCGTCCAACAGCCAGTTTTGTCCGAGCCAGCTCAGGCGGAAGTTTCTCACTGACAATTTGCCCCAAATAGATTTGTCAGAAAGCGTCTATCAACCTGCCAGTGAGAGTGGGAGAGGTGGGTCTGCACGAGCTTGTTTAGGAGGATGTACCATGGGCAGAGAGGAAAACTGCAGGTGTTTGACGGATATAAAACAAAATAACTGAATGATGATAATTATGATGATGATGATTATGATGATGATGATGTCGACAGATACTCATGATGTCTAATTGTGGTTAGTTTTACACAGAATCTCCATGCATGAGGTATTGGGGAAAAAGGTACATCTAATCTTTAAGGTGCAGGTCTAAAGTCAGGCTAATAATCCAACAAAAAATATTCAAAGACATGCGACAGAAATACAGATGGAAAAAAAACATGAGATGGGTGGACTCGATCATTACTGAGAGCCTTCAGTTAACACCAAATCATGCGTGAAGGTTAGAACCCTAACCCTGAGCACCAGTGATGCTGGGTGTCCGTTAAACACTGACTGTTATTTCACATCTTGGATCATTTTCAGACAGACATTATGGCTTAATCCTTTTCCTTATCTACAGCTGGCTGTTACAACAATGGACGCTGGAATAGGTTCGCCACTCAACTTTGAGGACTACGTGAGTAGCTGCATACCAACAACTAGATACACAATCTGATGGTTCTTTGTCAAAGATTTTCATTGACTGTTATTGAGAAGAGAGTCAGCAGCCCCCCCCCCCCAAAAAAAAAAAAAAGTGAAAGCAAGCAGCCGGGGCAACCATGATGTTGGTTATGTTTGTGTAAAGACTATCTCTGAATGACAGGATTAGAGAGAGTTAAGGAGATTACTACCAGCGGACCACCCCACCCCAACACACACGCTCACACACACACACACACACATACACACAGTTGTGTTCCCATCCTCATGAGGACTTTTCACTGACAGTTATTAATGTACCTAATTAATGATTTAAGTCTAAACTTAGTCTTATCCTTAATAGCTTTTAAAAATAAAAACATAGTTTTCTTTGTGGGGATCAGCTAAATGGTTTCACCACAGGCTCAAAACTTTCTATTCCTATCCTTGTGGGGACATTTTGGTATAAAGCAGAGAGAGAGAGAGAGAGAGAGAGAGAGAGAGAGAGACTGTTGAATGAACACTGTGATCCTATTTATTTACTTACAAGTCTTTTTTGCAATAAAAAACAGCAATACAACTCCCAACAACAACTCACACCTCCCCGGCCCTCTATTAGTATTATTTTTTCCCAGAAGGCTACGCGTCAACGTGTAAAACAAACCGCTGCATACGCAGTCAGTCACCTGTCACAGAATGCTAATTTCTTTTAAGGGCTCGTTAAAAAGGGAGCACACGACAATGCCTAATTGCGATTCGATACGCCCTCGGACGCGGGTCGCTTCGCCTAAACCCGAGACTTTACGGGCTCCCCCATACGGCCCTGGGGCTCTAGCGTGGGAAGCTGCGTCATTAAAGCAGAAGATACTGACGCGCGGCGGCCTTTCACACACACCGCGAACGCGTGTGCGTATTTGCTGCGCTGCCTGCGCGCGTGCGTTACTGCCGCGCGTGTGCGTATTTGCTGCGCTGCCTGCGTGCGTGCGTTACTGCTGCGCGTGTGCGTATTTGCTGCGCTGCCTGCGCGTGTGCGTTACTGCTGCGCGCAAATCAGGAACCGCGCGACGAGAAAGAAGAAGAAGAAGAAGAAGAAGAAGAAGAAACACCCGGTCAGCTGGGTCCAGTGGTGAAAGAAAACTGAACCAATAATGAACTCTAGTTAGAGAGAGAGAGAGAGAGAGAGAGAGAGAGAGAGAGAGAGAAAGAGCGCAGCATATTCGCTCTTGTTGTGTGTGAGGCGCGCGCGGTTTAGTTCAACGCAGAAGAGCAGGATATAAACATGTACCTCATGCGCTCAACTTGTTTGTCTAGTGCGAAAGCCAAAAAAAGCCCAAAAGGCAACCGGAAGTACAGTGTAAATGTACTAAAAGAGTTCTAAAAGACATCCCCGTGGTTTGGTAGGAGTAATAATACAGTTCTGTACAGCTGATGCAGGGTACACAGCGCGCTCAACAGGTACACACACACACACACACACACCGTACCAAAATCAGCGTGTCTGACTCAGAACATCAGCTCGTCATTAACTTTCAATATTACAAAAAAAGAAGAAATAAAACAAATAGCAAGCAATACAACAAGAGTTGTAGGCTCAGTGTGGCGCGCCTGCAGTCAGCGACTAAATCAATCCCCAATCATCATCAACATCATCAGCAGCAGCAGATCAAACCTGAGCTCCGTTCTGCCTCATTTCATCTCAAGCAGAACCACACCACCCTTCCATCACCCTTCCACCACTAAACACCCTTCCTCGGACACTGACGTCATGCGCAAGCGGGACGCAGTGTAGAAAGGCTAAGTGGGTAAGGGAAGTCGGGCTCTCCTCCCACCCGCCTTCTCTCTCTCTCTCTCTCTCTCTCTCCCTCCTCCAATACTTCTCATACATATTACCAAAGCCTTTAATCTGACGGCACACATCACAAAGTCACCGAGGCTTCAGGCTGCCGGGCATTTCTGAGCTTGTGTGTGTGTGTGTGTGTGTGTGTGTATGTGTGGGCTTGTTTTTCTTCCCACTTGGCTCCTGGTTCGTGTGTGAGGTTCGGGAAGGTGCCTGGGCGCACATCCACCGGTACATGCAGCAGTTTTTTTCTCTGGAGAACCTGCCTCGGATCTTAAGGAGATCAGTCGACAATCAACGCAAACTCATCTGAAGTCGGGATTTCAGAAGAGGAGGAAAAGCTTGAGAAGCCTTTGGATCAAAAAAAAAAAGAAAAGAAAAATAAAAGAAAGCAAATAAAAATCAGAGACTGAAGCGACCTGCCTGAATAATAATAATAATAATCCAACACAATCTAATTCTGTATAGATATTTATTTCATTAAAAACAAACATTGTGATTTAATTTAATTAAAAAACTCCGTGGTTGAAAGAGTTTCGCGATATCAGCGCAAGAGCAAGAGAAGGCCAGGATGAGCAAAGCTGCCAGTTCAACAAGTGGCTGTTTGGATATTTTAAACGTCAAATCCAGTAAGTAATCCACTTTTACTCTCTTCACACAAAATCTAATTGGTTCAATTAAATCGTTATATATTTGTTAATACAATATCCTACTAGGAAAATCATTATATTGATTATTATATGATAACACAACTGCATTCACATATAAATTGTAATAATGCGGTGTTTATGGGGGGCTAAAAATTAAATTTTAAATTAAAAATTAAATTAAATTTGACCTTTCAATATTCAATATTCAGTATGATGATTATTAAACAGACGTTTTTATGAGTGTTAGAGATGACATCACTTTCTTAAGATTTTTCTATCATTTAAAAAAAATTATTATCATTACTTTAACTTTTTTTGTATGTGATACATTGATAATTGCCTAAAGCTGTGGTGGTTTGCTTAATTAGGCATCTGTGTGCATGCTGGGTATTTGTGTGCACCTGTCAATTCGTTTCAATGCAATGTAAAATGCACGTGCAAAAAAAAAAAATACAAAAAATTTAATTTTATATGTATATATGAATAATGAATAAACGGAACAATTAACATTCTACGTTAAATCAGCCTAAAACATATTTACAAAATTTCTCCAAAGGTTTTGGATAAAAAATAAACTTATATACTACATTTATATATTTTATTTAATTGTATTCTAAATATAACCGGCGCATTTGTGTGCGAATTCGATTTTATTTATTTGTTTTATTTATTTTTTTTTTTAATAGTGCGCGTTTATGGTGTAAAGAAGCGAATCAGCCGTAAAAGTAAAAGTTTCATCAGAGTAAAGTTTTAAGCAATTTGAAAAACACAATTTCCTCATGAATCATTTAAACAACAAATCTTTAAACCCGTTAAAAAATCCGACAATTAATAAATAGAAATGTTAATTGTTTTTTATTTTGTCTTGCAAATCATTTCATTTGATTTTTCCACCTAGACTTTCTAAGCTATTTGGAGTACACAGTCAGTTACATCCTGTGTACATTTTAATTCATCAGTAATAATAATAATAATAATAATAATAATAATAATAATAATAATAATAATAGTAATAAAGCAATGACCTGTAAATTCGCAGCTGGACCTAAACTCCTGAACCCTGAGCCCTGATGACTGAATACTGAGAGATCTGATATCCGGGAAGTGGTTTGGAGTAATTACGGCTCCGTGTCGGGAAAGTTAGACATTTTTTTTTACACATGAAACAAACCCGACTTCTTTAACACTTACCGGAAAATCATGTACACAGTGATGTGCGGCTTCATGTACACTTTTCACAAATCTACACTTATCTCAAATTGTGATGATGTCTGATCCTGACCACAGTCTAGATAGAAATGTTCTGCAAGTTAAAAAAAAAGTTGCAATCATTCTTTAGATTTTTTGGGAGAAATATTTAAATTGCAAAAAAAACTAGATACCATTTCTGATCCTCAAAAAGCATAAAAGCATTTAAAAGAAAAAAAGCTTTTCAGAATTTTATATAATAATTTAGTAGTAGTAGTAGTAGTAGTAGTAGTAATAATAATAATAATAATAATAATAATAATAATAATAATAATAATAATAGTAATACAGCATTATTCCTGCTTATTTCTTTTAAATACAAAACTCTAGTATTTTTCGGATTTTTCTGGTTTAAGTTTAATGAAAGATTACTTTGTAGAACAAGTGCACCCTCGCATGAACTCACTTAAAACGATAAGATTTAAAGGATTAACGCGTTATTATGCTTATTACCATTATTACAGCTGTGGTTACATAATATAATGGTCATTATAAAAGATGAAAATTTTGAAAAATGTGCATTTTTACATTTTTTTATTTAAATTAGATGGAAATTACTTTTGAATGCACTATATCGTTTAGAAAGGGATTTCCCCAAATAGCAGAAAGCCGAAAGTCATTGTTTTTGCCCTGAATGCTTGCTGAGCTTCCTCTGAATTCCCATGCTACCGTTTTTAGGACGGGTCAGTGCGAAATCAATGAGCAGGTGGACATATGTCAGTAATTACACGGCCGTTTCTCTAAACGACACCCCCCCTCCTCACTCCCTCCCCATATACATGCAAATATACCTCCATTAACGGATTTAAATACGGGAGGAGGTGGAGGGGAGTGGGGGGAGCTGAAAGTTTTATACACACACGGAGAAGAAAAAAACATCACAATTTTCATTTACTTCATCCTCATTTGCATACACTTCATTGGAGGCCGCGTATTGACTCTCGGTCCGCTGTGTCACTCCTCTAATCCGCGGGGCCCGGAGAGCGCGCGCAGAAAAGCAGCTGTCGAGCTTCATTATGAAGCAGCACTGGCAGCTTGTTCAGATTGGTCCAGTCAGACGAGGCTCAATGGGGGGAAATCATTAAGTTAACACTTTCCCTAATGTCGCCTTTGTGCGCGCGCCATTGTTTTATTTGGAAACCTGCGGCACGGCGCTTCCCTCAACAAAACGCACCATCAGCGCGAGGCCTGGATTCCCACAGACACAGAGCTGTTCATCAAAGCCTTGAAGGAACGTGTGTTTCGTTCAGGAAGGTCTCACACGGGACGTCATGTCACATTCAAACAGATTTTTTAAAATAATAATTATCATTATTATTTCTTTACGCGCTGCGCTGAACTAAAAATCTCACCTGATGATGATCTCACCTGATATCTGCACTCTAGATATTACTAAATTATGCAGTATATATATATATATATATATATATATATATATATATATATATATATATATATATATATATATATATATATATTACCTTATTATTATTATTATTATTATTATTATTATTATTATTTTCCCAGGTCGGATTCTGGATATCCCGTGCAAAGTGTGTGGAGACCGAAGTTCAGGGAAACACTACGGAGTTTATGCATGTGATGGATGCTCCGGATTCTTCAAAAGGAGCATACGGAGAAACAGAACGTATGTCTGCAAATCCGGCACTCAGGTGAGACTCGGATCCTCTTTTTTTTAAGCAGAGAGCGCATTAGGTAATTTGAGCCCCTTCACTTCCCCGGAAGGAAGAGGAAGAGGTTGCGTCGTCTATTTTCATAATTGGAAGATTATCCAAGAAGTGAGCCTCCTCCCGTGCCTTTGAGGGCCCTTTGGTCCGTCTAGTGTAACAGGTGTAATCCAATCTAACTGGCTGGATTTGGAGAGCAGTAGGCGGGAATGAGATTATTGGCCAAGCGGCAGGGGAGCGAGTCAATGGCCGTCATTACTGCACCATTTCCCCCATACCTGTGGAGTGTCCCCCTCCCCTCTTAGGAAGGGAAGATGTCTCTCTCTCTCTCTCTCTCTCTCTCTCTCTCTCTCTCTCTCTCTCATTCCTTTCTTGTTATTTTTTTTATTCCACTTAGGGAGGCTGCCCAGTGGATAAGACGCACAGGAACCAGTGTCGCGCCTGTCGCTTGAAGAAGTGCCTGGAAGTGAACATGAATAAAGACGGTGAAGAGACTAATGATCTTGGCTTATGTTCAGGGAAAATAAAATCTATGTGTACAGAACATAGCAGACTTAATATGAAGGCTATTTATTTATTTATTAATTTTCCGAACAGCCGTGCAGCACGAGCGAGGCCCAAGGACGTCGACCATCCGCAAGCAAGTGGCGCTTTACTTTCGGGGCCACAAGGAAGTGAACGGATCTTCGTCGCACTTTCCCAGCACGTCCATCCCGGGGCTGCACTTCTTCACCACGGTCACTCAGCTCGAGACCCACAGTCTGGAATTAAACACGCTCCCAAGCACACCAGAGCGCCAGGGCATGGTGGGGCTCGCGCAGCCCACTCCTAAAGTAAGCCAGATATATGCTGTAGGTGTGAATTAGTGTGTGAGTGTGTGCGTGTGTGTGTGTAAAGTGGCAATCTTCAGCACTGAATGCACAAAGCTGTATACAGTTCTTGCCTGATTTCTTTCCAGCGCAATTGTTGTTTTTTCATTATTATTTATTTATTTTGTGCTGAATTAAACAAATATGCTTATTATCTCGTGTCCTCTTCAGTATCCACATGAAGTCAGTGGCACGCCCATGTATCTGTACGAAGTGGCCACGGAGTCCGTGTGCGAATCGGCCGCGCGCCTCCTGTTCATGAGCATCAAATGGGCCAAGAGCGTGCCAGCTTTCTCCACACTCCCTTTACAAGATCAGGTATAGGAACAGTTTATAAATAAATAAATATATATATATATATATATATATATATATATATATATATAGAGAGAGAGAGAGAGAGAGAGAGAGTCAGTTTTCAGTGTGTGTGTGTGTCTCACTTTATTTGTTGTACAGTTGATCCTGTTAGAAGACGCCTGGAGAGAGCTGTTTGTTCTGGGTGTAGCTCAGTGGTCCATCCCAGTGGACTCAAACACTCTGCTTGCTGTTTCAGGTAAACTTAATGCTCCAAAAAAATATATATTAATAAATATTAAATATAATCATTAGCTGCTCATACTCACTTTTACACACGCGCTTATATTGTAACTCCATAACCATCAAGTTACCTTACGGTTCCCTTCGTATCCCCCGTGTTCCTTCAGGGATGACCACAGAAAACACGGAGTCCCAGAGGCTAAACAAAGTGGTGTCAGAGATCCAGGCTCTTCAGGAAGTGGTGACGCGTTTCCGGCAGCTGCGACTGGACGCGACGGAATTCGCGTGCCTGAAGTGCATCGTTACCTTTAAAGCTGGTAAGTCGGAGGTCGAAAAAGTTCTCGCTTACATTGCTGCAGTGCATGCAAAGAAAATGCTTTAAATAAAAATAAAAACAGAGCAGTAAATTCTCTGTTTTGTGTGACAGTATTGTGAGTTCTTCTCATATTTGAGCTACAAACACTCTTCCATAACATAAAACTTTTAGTTGGTGCAAAAGTATTAAGTAAACATCTCTACCAAAAAATGTACATGTCCAGCATATGTGCATCAGCAGCCCACTGAAGCTGCTTTGTTTTGCTCGCACAGTTCCCACGCACAGTGGCGCCGAACTGAGGAGTTTCCGGAACGCCAGCGGAATCGCAGCACTCCAGGACGAGGCACAGCTCACACTCAACAGCTACATCCACACCAGGTACGATACTGACTTTGGAAACAAACACATGTAGGGGGTGTGCACCTGAAAGTAAACTAATCACCAGGAGGGTTAAGTGACACTGGAGACTCCTTCCTTGAATGCTGAATAAATATCAACAATTAGACTTTTCCAAAAGAAAAAAAAATATTGTAAGTGGTTGCCATGGAAACGCAGATGATGTAGACCAATCCGAATCAGGCATTATATCCGAAGGTCTGACTCTGAGTTTGCATCTTTTCCTCCTCCCAGGTACCCGACTCAGCCGTGCCGCTTCGGCAAGCTGCTGCTGCTTTTGCCTGCGCTGCGTTCAGTCAGCGCTTCCACGATCGAAGAAGTGTTCTTCAGGAAGACCATCGGAAACGTGCCCATCACACGGCTTCTCTCCGACATGTACAAATCGAGCGACATTTAAGCTCCAATCTCTTCCACCCGAGAAGACTCTGGGAAAGCGACAGACTGTAGAATAACAGACGTGACGTTGACATAGGAGAGAGAGAAGGAAAAGGAAAAGATCCAAGACACCATATCTCCAGCGTGAAGAAAAGCAGGAGAAACTCTGAACTGTAAAGACTGGAGGCTGAACAAGTTCTGTTCAGTGTCTCGAGAGAGAAAAAAAAGTTACACTGTGGACTAAAGGATACCTTCGTGACTAATTTTCATCTAAATCTTTTTTTAATCTACTTATTGAGATAACCTTCTTGATTTATTTGTCCCCAAAAATTGTACACAAAAGAGGGTTTTTTTTTCTTCTTTAAGTTATGTGGGTGGACTCGGAGATATGTACAATCACATACTCATCCTTACAGTCTCTAGAGGACCAATGAGCTTTTCTACCAAGGTTTAATTTTTTTGTCTGTTTTTTTTTGGTTTCAGTTTTGTCGTTGTGTCTGAAAGCTATGGCAGAAACCAAAAAAAAGATTTTAAAAGAGAAAGAGAGAGGGAGGGATAGAGGGATAGATAGGTAGATAGAAAGAGAAAGAGACTGAATCCCAAATGGCTTGGCAGACATCTTGAAGGAGTTGGGGTCTGTGTCTGATGCACCTGAAGTGAGATATGAGGCAGGTGATGTGGATTAGGAGAAGTTCCTTTGCTGGAAAACCAAAGGCTCTTGCATCTAAACTCATCATGAACATGACTCACGGGGAAGCAGGGACGAGAGAAAACACTACTTCTCTTTTCCAGTCCAATCATTAAGGTCAAGAAAGGA
>NC_080715.1:34221854-34341854 GCF_019097595.1 Hemibagrus wyckioides | reverse complement strand
TGGGGGAACTGCACCTCGGATCAAAAATAAGCACGGGTGCACGCAACATCCTGCGGAGAAGAGGAGCGCGCGCCTGTAATTTCACTCGCAATTATCATAAATTACACAGCGAAAATAAAACAAATGTAAAAAAGTAAAGCAGGAGTGCACTCGCGGCCTCTCATCATCAGTTTCGATCCTTCAGTGGGTAATTATGAGGGACGGCAGAGGAGAAGAAAAAGAAAAAGAAAAAGAAAAAGAAAGAGTGGAGAAAGTAGAGATATCAGCTGACAGAAAAGGCTTTGGAAGGAAAATCTGATCCTCTGTTTAACTTCAACCCTAAGAAACTTCAGATTAACTTCAGGAGAGGAAGAAGTATTGTTACTGCTCGGTCTTTTACAAGCATTCCTGCGCGTTTTCTGCGACCCTGCTTACGGAGCTGCTTTGTCGCCGACACAATGAGAGAGAGAGGGGAAAAAAAGCAGAAAGAGCTCAGTTTCAGGATTTAAATAATAATCATCATCATCTAGAACACTCGGACCAACAGGACTGGACTTGCAGCTGTGGACAAATGACATGTTTGCACAACTACCAGGAAATAAGGAGTCTTTTTTTTTTTTGGACTGAAAGAACAGAGGGAGGAATGAGACAACACAACAACTTTTTTTTTTTCTTCCTTGGAAACTTTCCTGGAAAAGATTTCTGGCTGTAATTTGATCTGTATATGTAAAATGACTGATTTGTAAACATGACTAAAAAAAAAAAAAATTTATAAATTAATTAAAAAAAATAAACGTAACTACGGTAGCAAAAATCATTGAGTGAAATATTCTCTAAAATGTTTTATTATTTTTATATTTATTTATTTATTTTTGAAGAAGAGCGTGTCATTAAAACTGACTTGTGTTACACTTTGACACCTACTTGTTGAGGAATTGCTCCAGGCCTTGCCGCCGCTCCTCAATGAAGGAGTCGTCGAAGATGCCGTCATCTCCACGAAATGGGAGCTGCCTGAACAGGGCTTTCCCTGGCAGAGGAGGAACAACCACCTGACACACACACACACAAAATAATTGTTTGTATAAACGTTTATGCAAGAAATTGTTGAAAGGAAAAAAAACATTCGTAGCCTAATCTAACTAATCTAAACCTTGACTTCAGATCATTTAATCTGCATGGACTACTGCACTTTTATATCTGGAATATATACTGTAGAAATGATCATGATGTGTTCCACCAGATCAGGGACTAAGAGCACCAATCAGATCATTTCGTGAAATCCGGTCGATTACTTTTATTGCCATTAATTAATTAACATAAAGAAATCAAGCCAAAAAACAATTTAGAAATGAAGAGAGAGTTTATTAAACTGAACATGAGAAAAGAAATCTCTGTGAGGTGGATGTGGTAGCTTAGTGGTTAAGGTGTTGAAGGGGTTTAAATCCCAGGTCCACTGCTGGGCCCCTGAGCAAGGCCCTTAACCCTCAATTGCTCAGTTGTATAAAATGAGATAAAAATGTAAGTTGCTCTGGATAAGGGGATTCAGTTCATATTATCAGAATAAAAATAATAAATTATTAAACATATTTATCAGCATAACTTCCACTCCTGTCATTCAGGTTTTACACTGATTGCTCATTTCATGTGCCAATCTATCTGTGTACATGACCTTTTATGGAGTTTTGTGGGTGTTGCTATATGCAAATGAGCCATGTGAGGCTTTTGGACTGATGATTGTTTTACACAAAAAATTTCCTGACAGCTTCTTTTTTAAAAAATTTGAGAGTACTCAGATGTCTTTAAAACTTTACTGATGTTGTGGTTAAAGATAATTATAAATAAATGATTGTGTACTAAACCTCCCCCTCCCCTTATTAAAGATCGGATGTCTTTGATTAAAGAAGTTATATTTCTGGAAAATCTGAATCATTTTTTTTTTATATAACACTAAGTAGTACTGTTATTTATTCAATGCTGATTATTATAAAAATGCAATAAAAACAAATAAAAAAATATCGCCTGGAATTTACATCTGCATCTGGTATCAAACTGTCCATCATTTAAACCCAAGAATTAAAAAAACTATTTTTAACAGAGTCGCTTTGTCAGTTTCTCCAGGATTTCACTGAATTTTTAAGAAATTCACCGTTTTTTTTGCTGTTGTTTCAAAAAAAAAATTGTGCAACTTGGAGGTTTTGTTTTGTGCTACTTGAATTGAGTCAGGTTGCCAGATCCTGCGTTTTGCATGCCCTGCAAATCAAAGTCACAGTTTCCTAACCCTAACTTGTTCCCATGTAAAGACTAAAGGGACAAAAAAGTTGGACAAATCCATTTTAGTACAGTTTGAAGTATTTTTCTACAGTTAAGATGGGATTTTATAGTACCTGGCAACCCTAGCAACCAAACACATACTTCTTCAAAGTCCAAAATTTCAAGTGTTTTTTTTATTTATTTATTTTATTCCATCCCTTCCTTCCTACATCATCATGTAAAAGCTGATCTAACTTGAAGAAGTGAAGAGACAGAATGCATTGAGAAACACGTTAAGGCTATTCTGACTAGCAAGCTTCTCCGAGTTTCTGAATTAGTGCAAATTCTGCAAATTCCATCTTTGGGGATTCGTAGATCACATGATCCCTGAGCTGCCTGGAATGGGACACTGTGAGGACGATGTACTTGGATGTTTTTTCACAAATCGTACTGACATTTTAACTTCTCTTTCTGATGTTGAAAATAAATAAATAAATAAATAGTTCATTCCTATTATTACGTTTCAGATGTGTAAAGATATTTATAGAAAACAGAACTCCATCATGTGCATAAACCATCTGCTTATTATTATTATTATTATAATTATATCAGTCTGATGCCATGTTTCATCCAAACACACCTCTTAATATCCAACAGCTCCTGATTAAATTCTGTTTATTAATGTTAATTTGACACTAAAGGTGTTTTTCTATTCAAAGGCGATGGCTCGAGTCACTTTCTTACAAAGCGAATGCCTAAAAAATATGCAGTTTAGTAAATATGTTGTTGGGCATAAAATATATTAATATCTAATGTAATATTATTAGTAAATTCTGCATATGCTGTGATAAAAAAACAAAAAAACAAGGCCTGGTGTCATACTGCGATAAAGAAATAAAGAGTGAAGCATCCTTTCTTCTCGTTTATTGTTAAACGAATGTGTTCTTCCTTCTTTTTCGCTCACCTTGCTCTCTCGTTCCAGCTCTGATCGAAGCCACTCAAAGTCACTGTATCTCCTCCTGACACACGACTCCTTCAGCTTGAAGATGGGAAGGTTAGTCTGAGAATAAATAAATAAATAAATAAATACATATCAGGCAGCAAAAATACAAACGAGAAGTGACACAGAAATGAAATTCACAGCAGTGAAATCTAAAAAATCCCAGAAATCTGACATTTTTCTTTTTATTCCCCAACCTGGCATTCAGTTTGCAGTAAAACATTACAAGGTGAAGCATCTCTCTCTCTCTCTCTCACACACACAAGCTCTAATCAATCAGAGAAAGATAAAAGAATGCCTCGATCGTCCAAATGTCTTGACCGTCCGCCTTTGAGGAGAAGATAATATTCTCAGAAATCTTCCTGAGGCCCCTAATTGAGAATAGACGGCTGAATCGTTTCCCTTATTAAGCCCCAGCTCCTTCATCGTTCCATCCTCATCCTCGTCCCTCTGAATGATATAATAAGTCAGTCCTCACCCTGGAGTGCGCCTCTTCAGCTTTGTTCACAATGAACAACATCGATGAAACACAGCCATCCTGTTTCACTCCAACCTTTCTCCAGCTTTTTTTTTTACCAGCCTTATCCCATCTTTTCTTTCCTTTCCTTCTTTCTTTTTTTTTTTTTTTTTTTAACTCTTTTCTCCTGAGGCTTGGCTGTCCTTGCTGTACATTTCCTTTTCATGGCAACTTAATAAACAGGAGAAAAATCTCAAAATAAAATAAAATGAAATGAAATAAAATTAAATTAAAAGTAAATTTACTAAAAATAAAAGTAACAAATAAAGTAAATAAAATAAAAATAAATAAATAAAATTAAATTAAAATTACATTAAAATAAAAGTAAAATCAAATAAATAACAAATAAATAAATAAAATAATAAATAAATTAATTAAATAAATATTTTAAAAATAATTTTTAAAAAGAAATAAAAAACAGATATAAAGATTGATTCTGTTTAATAATTAATTAATAATAAATTAAATTAATAATTTAGACAACACCTTAACCAAACGTAAATCCTTCAGTACAAAGAAAAAATATTTTTAAATTAAAGTCAATTGCTTTTTTTTTTGGTTAAGCATGTGCTCACTCAAAAAAAAAAAATTGGATGAGATGAGAAGGAACAAGTCTCCCTGCAGTGTAGGGTTACACTTTTACACAACGTTTACAGAGCAACGGTGCTCTTACTGTACAGAGCGCCGGAGCTGCGGTTTCCTCTTAGCAAAGAAGTTAATCCTGAGGTCAAGCCATGGGGTAAGCTAATACACACACGCACACACACACCACTATAGTGTCACTTTATAACACCCGGCAAAACACAGCTGTTAGTCTCATGCTGGAGCTGGAGGTCAGACATGAAGCTTGCAGGATTCAGTTTCTGCTTCAAGATTTTTTTTTCTTTTTTCGATCTCAGAAATTTACGGAAAAACTTTGATATTCGGAAAAGTTTTGGGTTCGATTTTGAATGAGTACAGTTCTCACAGAACGTCACGACAGATGTGTCGCTCTGGGATGAGTTTAAAAGATTTCACCAAGTGGTCAAATAGTTTATTCAAATAAAAAATATAAAAACTCAAAAAAAAAAAAAAAAAAAATTCTCAAAAGTTTTGGTTCAGAAAAAACAAACTCTATAAAATCCCGTGACTGAATAAAAATCCAGGCTGATTAAAACGGGAGTGAACCACAGGTGTCATGTTGCTTCACTGCGTTTATCTACAGGAAATACAGGAAGGACTAATCCCAGTGTACAAAAGGTACACAGGGATATAATCAATTACATGCTTACACAATTGTACAAGAAAAAGGTGTGTGTGTGTGTTGGGGGGGGGTTGTCTTTGGGTGTTACTCGCACAACTCTCACAGCTTCAGTATCTCTGTTTAGATCCATCGTTACACGTGACAGCAACGTCTAAAGTTTGTGTTTTTGTTATGCAGTAACGTCTATCGCGCACTGAACACGGCTTCAGATCATCTGGATATGATGAAGCTCGAAGATGTTCATGAAACCGAAAGCAGAAGCTAGGAGTATTTTTTTTTTTTTTTGCTAAATCACCACTTATGACTGAACACTTAGTCTCACGACAAAAAACAAACTCAGTCATCAGTTTCTCCAGGATTTTGCTGAATTTTTGGGAGATTTAGAGGTTTTGGTTTGTTTGTTTTTTTCAAAATTTGTGCAACTTGGAGGTTTTTTTTTTGTGCTACTTTTATTGAGCTGGGTTGCCAGATCCTGCGTGTTGGATGCACTGCAAACTGGAAACGTTTTAATTTCCTTGTTCCCATGCAAAGACTAAAGGGAAATATTTTTGTACAGTTTTTGAGATGACTTTAGAGTGAGATTTCATTGAACCTGGCAACACACAAGCTTCTTTATACTCCAGTGTTTCAAGGTTTTTTTTTTTTGTTTGTTTGTTTTTAACTTCAGCTATATCTATTGGGTCTCTTCTCAGACTTCATGGCCTCATCGCTGCCTCAATGCCTCACGGGTTGAAGAAAAAGACAAACAAAAAACAGCACAACAAAGGCCCTGATTAGTGAGTGAACAGTTAACCACACCCACAAAAGCGATTATAAACAGATACAGAGTTTATTAGAAACCTACTCAGTTCTTTCTTCCACTACTGACTCGGAGTTTGGAGACTTTAAACAGAAATGAAAGTAAAATCGAGCAAACTCCAGGATATTCTGAGTCTGAGGAGCTCTCAATATTTTCCAGAAATTCGCGTCATCAAT
Source organism: Hemibagrus wyckioides (assembly GCF_019097595.1). Classification (NCBI taxonomy): domain Eukaryota; kingdom Metazoa; phylum Chordata; class Actinopteri; order Siluriformes; family Bagridae; genus Hemibagrus; species Hemibagrus wyckioides. The sequence continues at coordinate 34,335,890 of NC_080715.1, read as the reverse complement.
ACGCCTTCAGCCTCTTCCATTCAGGTGAAGCTGAGTACAGCTCTGATATAAACCCAATACAGACGTGTTTCACTGGGAGGAGATTAAAAGAAGAATTCTGTGCTGGTGATTTCACAAAAAAAAAAAAAACACCCTTTTGGCTGACAAATTAATAAAAATTAATAAATAAAATGAAAATATTTTTTTAAGGGACTGCTCATTTTTAAAAAAACAAAAAATCAGAAAAATAGCGCAAAACTTTTTAGCACGAAAATGCCCGAAAAAAATCAAGAGAAAAGCCAAAAAAGGAGCACTTTTATCTGACAAATTAAAAATAAAAATATAGTGCAAAAAAGTGCAAAACTGAGACTGAGACACTGATTTGTTTTATTTATTGTTTTTAAAGGTTGATAATGGTTTATGCTGCAAAAACGTTTTCTTTTTTTAATGTATTTCATTGATGGTAAAAAAAAAAAGAAAAAAAAGACACGATAAGAAAGAGAATATTCAGATTATCGTCTTTTCCTAATCCTGTGTGTATAAAATAATCCTTGTGGCATCTTTAGACTATTTCATCAACATGAAATTCACAACAATTCATTTTTTCCCCTCATTTATTAAATCCTCATGCTGACTTGCAGGAAATTTCCACAAGTTATACACCTTAAAAAGACAAAAAAAACCAACAAAAAAAAAAAACCACCTTGTTACGTGCCAGGAAGCCGTGACACATCTCAAATCATCAGGAGTGAAGCGTTAACGTTTAACAAAAAAAAAAAAAAACTATCATTTAAAAACAGAAAACATTTAATACAAGACCAATAACAAGATATGGCGCATTTATCCGGGAATGTTTCAGTACAACAACACAACACATAAATAGAGAAAGCAGACAGACTGTAAACAAAAGTCATGTAGAAAACGAAACTTTATCATTTAGACAGGAAAAAAAAAAGCAGGGACAGAAAAACGACACTAACGGAGAGAAGCAGCTCGTCCATTTTATACGACCCGAAATAGCTGATTGTCTGATAGATGTACTAAAAGCGCTTCTTTTTTTTTTTTTCTTCTTTCAGTCACTCCTCAGCTCTGTTAAAAGCCTCCACATGACTAACGCCGATCCCAGCACAGGGGTCTCCCTCCTTTTTTTAATCCCCCCCAGAGATGCATGTGTGTGCTGGGGGGACAATGGCGTGTCCTCATTAGGAAGAGGGAAGAGAGGGGAGTGGGAAAAGAGAGAGAGAGAGAGAGAGAGAGAGAGGGAAGGAAGAGAGAGAAAGAAAGAAAAAAAAACCCTGGCGCTGAAAGGTCACCACGCTCACTGTAAGGGGTTCAGCGCCGGCTATGCATTAGCTTTTAGTGGGCCGCGTCGAGTCAAGTTTAAGAGAGCGCATTTGGGTTCGCCGGCCCTTCTCTCCGTCTCTTTTTCAAAATAAAAGTAGGAGGAAAATGGATACACAATGCCATCTCATCGCATCATATCTCCAAAGAGATGAGGAGAGGGACAATAAGAGCACTCGCACTTGATGCTTACAAACCCCCCACCACCACCACCACCTCTCTCTCTCACTCAAAATCCACCTCCAGAGACAGTCTCTCTCACACCCTGCTCTCACACACACACTAGCTCTGGCAAAAAGCTGCTCCCTTGCTTTGTTCCCATAGCATCAACTCCCACTTTTGATACTGTCATCTCAAGTAGGATATGGTAGCCTTGATACAATATGGCCCCCATTACCATTAAAATAGTTGTCGGGGAGGATGCTGTAGACTTTGGATTACACTTGACTGGGACTGACAGCCTAGGCAAGCAAGCTATTTTTTATTAATGGCCAAGAGTAAGAGAAAGAGAGAGGCTTTTTTTTTTGGAAATGGAGGAGAGAATGAAAGAGGGATGAAGAGGTGGAGGTGAAAGGAAGGGTGAGAGAAAGAAGGACGGGGGGCTGACGGGGGTGGAGGGATTCTCCTGTCTGTAAACAAAGTCCTCTCCCATGCTTTTTTTTTTTTTTTTTGGGTCAGATGCCGCTCCGCTCCGGGTTTCTCACTCTGTAAACATGCGAGAAAGAGTGAGTGAGAGAGAGAGAGAAAGCAAAACAGACAGCCCAGGTCACACAGCACAACACTTCAAACTAACTTTTTTGGCATCTGTTAATTTTTAAAACGAATAAAAAATTAATAATAATAATAATAATAATTAATAAAAAAAAAATTATATTTAAAAAAAATTAAACAAACAAACAAACAAAAAAAGACCTATTGGTACCGCACACAAGCAATGACTATTTTTATTATATTTATTATTATGTAATAAAAATGATATATATTATATTTATGCATTTATTTATTTTTATTTGATTATTTGTATTATATTTATTATTATATAATAAAAAAAAAATATATATATATATATATATATATATATATATATATATATTTGTATTATATAATAAAAATAATATAGTTATTTACTTATTTTTTATATATTTATTTATTTTATTTAAGCACAATCATCTGTGGTGACTGATGGTGATAATCGCAATTTTTTTAAGCAATTTGTTTGTTTATTTATTTATTTTTATTTTTTTCAGATCACAGTCCAATCGCCTGGTTTCATCATTGATCTATGGATGTACTTATGTTCAGACTGCAGGAAGACAACAAACAAACAAGCAAACAAATGAATCCCACAGCGACACTGACGTAAAAGAGACAGAGTTTTGCAAACTTTTCATATTTTTCTTATAGAGACAATGAGTAAAGAAGGAGGGGAAAAGAAAGAGGAGGGAGGGGCTGGTGGGGCATTGGGGTGGTGGTGGGGGGGTCTGGTGGAGGGGCTTCAGTGTCATCCAGTAGGGGGTAAGTTTGGTGAAGGGGGTTGAACTGGGCTTCACTAGCAGCACTCATTCACTCCACGCCTCTCTCAATGAGCGGATTAAGAAGGCAGGCGTTCAGGCACTTTCACACACACACACACACACACACACACACAATCATCATCATCATCTCTAAGATGCGGGACATGAAACTCAACTCATTTAAAGCAGTAGTTTGTTGTTAACTTCACCAATCACGATCATAAATAAAAAAAAAACCCTGACAGCTCTCCTGTCGTTTTCTGTTGCCGGAGAGAGGGAGCGGAGAGAGGGAGAGACGGATGAGCGGGGCACTCCCTCATGCAAAGCAGGGTCAGCGCGGGCTCCCCGGCACACAATAATGCTGATTACACGCATATGCTAATTATTACACGCTAATCAAGTACAGTAGCTTTAGATTCAGGCTAATGGCTGCCAACGCGCCGCACTGTAGGTAGAGGAAAGATATAAATACTATAGGAAAGGAAGGCAGACAGGCAGCGCACCATCCGTCCGTCCCTCCGTCCCTCCATCCTCCATCCATCGTTAAACACAAGAGCGTCTGTCAAAACTCATCAGCTAGCTTCTGAAGTAAAGACCGCATCGGGAACAAAATTACTTCTTGTTCTTTTTCAGCGGTTTTTACAGACACGACAATACTTCATCATCAATCATCAATTTCCTGAGCAGTTACCTGTTACCTAATCAAGAGGTTTCAACAGATATCTCTCTCTCTCCCAAAGACCAAAGACATCTGACCAGGTGAGAGGCTAAGCTAGGTCGAGTTAAAGGTTGAGAGAATGAATGATAGAGTGAGTGAGAGAGAGAGAGAATGTGTATGAGAGAGACAGAGAAAGATCGTGAGTAAGAGAGAGAGCGAGAGAGAGTGTGTGTAAGACAGAGAGAGAGAGAGCGCGAGAGAGAGTGTAAGACAGACAGAGAGAGAGAGCGCGCGAGAGAGAGTGTAAGACAGACAGACAGAGAGAGAGAGAGAGAGAGAGAGTGTAAGACAGACAGAGAGAGAGAGAGAGAGAGAGCGCGAGAGAGAGTGTAAGACAGACAGACAGAGAGAGAGAGAGAGAGAGAGAGAGAGAGAGAGAGAGAGTGTGTAAGACAGACAGAGAGAGAGAGAGTGTGTAGGACAGAGAGAGAGAGAGAGAGAGAGAGTGTGTTTTGTGTGAGTGTAAGACAGAGAGAGAGAGAGTGAGTAAGACAGACAGAGAGAGACAGAGACAGAGAGAGAGAGAGAGAGAGAGAGAGAGAGAGTCAGAGTGTGTGTGTGTGTGTGTAAGAGAGAGAGAGAGAGAGAGAGAGTGTGTGTTGTGTGTGTGTAAGAGAGAGAGAGAGAACAGAATGGAGCCACACATCAGTACAGTTTTCCCTTCAGGCGTTATACACACCGGTCATCCTGTCCAAAAGTTTATGGTGGTGTTTTTTGGGTTGCAGGAAGAGACTGCTTTGTCATGTGGTATTTCCCATGATGCACCTGGGAGCAATCAGCTGATCTTAGTGAGAAATGTGTGACTAAGTAAACTCTGAACACATTCTCTAAATGTTTATTTTCTAGCTAGAAACAAGATAAGATGCTCTACACACCGGCCACTTTATTAGAAACACCTATACATTCCTTCAGCTAACTCATCAGCCAATCACATGGCAGGAGCTCAATGCTAAACATCATGAGGGCGCTTCAGGTACTGTCCACATCTCTGTGACCTTCAGTGTAGCACATAATTCCCAAAGACCTATAACTAATCACCATAATTTTAAATGGCCAACAGCAAATCAACATGGTTCCCAATGACCAGTGACCACTATTGTTCCAAATGACCAATCAGTAATCACCATACTTCCCAATTACCAATCACTAACCACCAAAACTCCAAAATCTCACTAAAACCCATGGTTCCCAATGACCAATCATTAATCACCACAAATCCCAATGGCCAATTACAAATAACCACGTATTACAAATGACCAATCACTAATCACATATTTCACAATGAACAATCACTAATCACCAAACTTCCAAATGGCCAATCACTAATCACCATAGTTCACAATGACCAATCACTAATCACAAAACTCCAAATGACCAATCACTTCTCACCATGGATCCCAAAGACCTTTCACTAATCACCATAATTTCAAATGGTCAATAGCTAATCACCAAAATTCCAAATGACCAATCACAAATAACAAACATATTACAATGACCAAATCACTAATCACCATAATTACCAATGGCTAATGAATCAGCATTTTTCCAAATGACCAATCACTAATCGCCATAGCTCACAATGACCAGTGACCACCATGGTTCCCAATGACCAATCACTAACCACCATGGTTCCCAATGACCAGTGACGACCATAGTTCCCAGTGACCAATCACTAATCACAGAATTCCAAATGACCAGTCATTAAATCACTATAGTTCCCAATGACCAATCACTAATCACCATGACCAATCATTAATCACCAGTCACTGAAGTGTATGTGTTCTTCATGTTAAACTCTCTTCTTGGCTTTATTTGTAAACTAATAAAAGCTACTCTGCAGTGCTGCTACCAAAGATGACGTCTTTCTATAAGCCGCCTCAGTCTGAGTTAAACGAGTTAAACGAGTTAGCGAGCATGTCCACTCCTGAATCACTGCGGTGAATCATTCTGATACGAAACAAACTAATGACTCAACTCGTCAACTCTGTGTACCTGCTTCTCTAGTTTTAAACACTGTCCTTAAATCAATTTACATGCAAATTGCCCAGTTTAATCTATAACACGGTCCATGAGGAGCTAATCAACAACAACAGAGATATCGCTAACGTTCGCTGGCTAGCTTGCTGCTAACACGACACTATTGTTTACAGTTCGTGCTGAACTGTTCTTTGCACTTCAGTCCACTACAGTGGAACGGAAGCATGAGCCACTCAGGACAGTAACTATAGAAGTGTTTTTATTGGTAAACGAGCTGCGGTCAATTCTCTGAAAGTTTCACAGACGCGTCCATTTTCTTTCCACATGTTGAACACAGAGTTGGAAATGTGCGAAAACTTGTACATTAGCATTTATAAGACCACAAATGCAGAACAGGTAACAAGTACTAATGTATTACTATCTTTTACTTTCTTCTTCTATTTCTATTCATCTGTTTCCTTATTCACGTAATCAGTTCCGATATGCAAATGACCGCGAAGAGCTCATGAATATGCAAATGAGTTCGTGACGTCATGCGGCGACTTTTTTGGAGCATGCGTTTTAGGCTACTACTTTGCCCTGAAAGGGGTTTGATCAACACCGAGGGAACTAACATTCACAACAGTTCATTCAGGTACTTATTTATTTCCTGTTTTTTAAAAGGAGAACCAGAACCAGAACCAGACCCGAGGTTGTGTTTTTATGAATACATACAGTTCCTAAATAAAAAGTCATCAACAAACCGCTGTCTAACCTGGATTACCTCATTTATATGTAACGAGTTAGTTAATTAATAGGTATAAAATCTATAAAGCTGTAATAAATCGCCCCGGATTTGGTCAAGGCAGGAAGAGACGCACAGAGCTAACATGCTAAGCAGCTAGCAGGCGCACCTTCAATCTGATCTCGTATGTAGTGAATCTGCCCCGTCCGACTCCCACCGTCTCGGGACTGCCCACATCGATCTCTAGGAAGTTACTCGGAGGTCCGTAAGCATCGCTCAGGTTTTGTGGTTTGGCGTAAAGCCTCCGTGTGTCCGCTACGGTGTCCACCATCACTCCCCCGCTAACACCTTCACCCTGGACAGCTTACCTCCGACTTCCGATCAGCTGAGACGCAGCTGACGCTAGAAAAAGGCTCGTGTCTCAAATCGTTCTGCACTGCCTACTGAAGCGCACTACGCGTAATGGGTTTGACGCCCTAGCTAGTGCACTTCATCTCTGATCTCAACCTGTTTGATCTTAAACCAAACACTGCCCAGGTTTCCCTGACGAACTTCTACGAAGATAATGCTTTCTTTTCTAATTATTGGCAAAAAATATCTTACCAATCTACCTTTCAATCCTTTGTTCGATTATGTTTTTATATGTTTAACATAAAAAATATACACACATACACGTATTATCCTGCTTTCACACAAAGTTCCGCATTTCACATAAAGTTTAAATGTTTTGAAAATAAAAATGGCGACGCGCATGATAGCGAGAAACGTTGTGAGTTATCTTAAAGCGAAGCCTTTTCCTGAACGATCTTGTCAGCTAGTAACAGGTTAGCGTTCTTATTTTATATATATATATATTTTATATATATATATACCACATTCCAGAAATAGTACTTCCAAATGCATAACACACACACATACACACATACACACATTTTATATTTTATATTTATATAAATATATAAATATAAAATATAAAATGTGTGTATGTGTGTATGTGTGTGTGTTATGCATTTGGAAGTACTATTTCTGGAATGTGGTGTGTTTATGTTGTTAATATTGCCTGCAAAAATTCACAAAGTTTATTTTGTGATTTTTATGAAATAATTTATGATGGATTTTTTGTTTTGTTTTGTTTTTGTTTTGTTTTGTTTTTGTTTTTAAGTTATTTTCATTCATGACTTAAGATTCTGTCTCAATATTTAAAAAAACAAAAACAAAAAAGAATCGGATATTTTAATATCTAACATTTGTAACATTCAGTTCATTCAACACAAAAAAAATAAATGTTTTCTTTAGAAATGTATAATTTTTGAATAGAGAAATGCACACAGTTTAGGATGGAAGAAAAAATATAAATATTTTCAGAAGAAAAAAAAAGCTATTCTATTAGTTATTAGTGGAGTATGTAACATTTATTTATTTACTTACTTATATTATTTTATTAATTTATTTATTATTTTTATTTATTTATTATTATTTTTTGTTTGCTATTATTATTATTATTATTATTATTATTATTATTATTATTATTATTACACTTATTTAGTTTGAAGAAAGTTGGTCAGGTGGTCTAGAAAACTCCATAAATTGACTTGAATTTTTGATAATGCTCTTAAGTAATTAGGGGTAATGTCTTACACTGTGGCTGACACAATACCTGAAACTTACTTCTTATATTCATTATAATTCAAAGAAATGAAAGTTGCTGACAATTATTTATTAATTTATCAAATCATACACAATGCATCCATTTTATGTAAACACGTACAAATGCGGATATTTTGGACAAGATCATTTAAGTTTAAGCATGAAGACAACATGGAAGGACAAAAAAAAATGAGCAAATGTTAAACATATTTCCCAAAAAATTCCCGATTTTACTAATCAACATCATCAGAAGAGTTTTTAAACTTGTAATCTTTCAATACCTTGAGTTCTGTTGGTTGTTCAGTCCTCAGATTATGACCCAAAGTCAATGAAATATAAACGTTTCAAGCACAAACCGTGCAAAAACTTTAAACATCTGTGTTAAGTAGTAGTAAACTACTACTACTACAAACCCCCAAATAGTTTGGAAACTTTTTCCGATAGGAGAAAGAACTGACCTTCATGTTGAGCATTAAAACAGATAGAAAACATGTTTGTCTTTGTTTGTGCCAAATTTCCTGAAGCTGGAAATAATATTTCTGGAGATATTAAGATACTAGAAAAGAAGGGTTGAGGTCCCTCCATTGTCATCCATCACAATTCCCCACAGGTCTAACGTAGGGTTTCTTCCTTGCACTGGAGTCCTTTAAGGATCCTTCTTACAAGCCAGTGCATGGTGCCTGATGAAGAGAAATGGATGTCTCTGAAAGCTGCATTAGCAGTCCATTCAGCTGCATGCTCTGGTGATAAGCTTACTTGCAAGGATCAATGGCCAGAGGACTTTAGAGTGAGCCTTGTTGCTGAAGGTCATATCATGCAATTTTCTGAATCAGCTCTTGAACCTTAGCATGAAGTTTGAACCTTGATGTGCCTGGTATTGGTCATATGCTACTATCTAGACAGACAGTTAGGCCAGCTGATTTTCAGTCTGTATGTTTGCCTGTTATAGAGGTAAGTCATGCCTTGTCTAAACAGATCCTGGTCAACAGGCTAGTGGATGTTATTACTGTTGCTTATATGTGAGGGTCCTAATGTGGCATGCTACTACAAGAGGAGTGTCTCCCCCATAGAGACTGCCCAATACAGGAGGCCAGTGAAACTACCTGGAAGTTCTACAAGGTTACTATTGCCCCTTGTAGTGAGAGGAGTATGGTATTCATATTTGAAAACTTTTTAGCTAAAATCCATGATTGATTTTCAGCTCCTGTAGGTGGGATTACATTGAATAGAATTCTGTTTATATGTTATACATAATTTTTGTTCTGTGATTTTCTAATTGATCACCAGGAGCAGCACAGACAATTCCGTACTGTATTCTGAGCATCAACAAGTGACTCTACCTGGTATCTTCTTCCAGGTTGTCAGACATCTGAAAACTGCAGACACCGGTCGACTAGCCTAGATTGCTCCAAACCCACTGGACTCATTGGTCACTATGACAGTCTGGTGCACTCGGGGTTGCTTCTTGAAGACAGTCTGCAGAAAGCTGCACTTTGGCAGCTTGAGACGTTGCATGGAGAAATGGCAAGATATACCAACCTGCCTCTTTCTCTTCCAGAGAACAGGAATGACGGAGACAAAGAGTCTAAAATATCTCAATCGGAGCATGGAGTTGAGACCGAGGAAAAGGTAAAGGATGTTTTTTTTTTTTTTGAGAGAGAGAGAGAGAGAAAGAGAGAGAGAGAATAAGCGGAAGGGTATTCTGAAAAGTTGTGTGCTTTGAATGGGAACCAATCATGTCATACTGTGGGTCAATATCTGACTTTTTTTTTTACTTTCAAAGTGGTTGTTTTTTTTAGTTTTAGGATGTGATTAGGGTCAAATTCAAGCACAGACTCCAGACGAGTCCTGACTGAGACTGATGGATAGTACAGACTTTCTGTAGCATGTACATCATCAGTCTGGCTCCATTATTCACCTTCTGCTGGATTTCTCAGTTTAAAATGAAAGCATGTAGCCACATGATTGACATATTCAGGCTTTTACACTGATCAACATCAGCTCAATGTTTTGAATTGGCGTCACTCTGTCCTGAGTGCATGTGTAAGTAACAGTGTGTGATTTTGTATGCGCTCTCCAAGTTTGGTTAAGAGTAACTGTATGTGTGTGTGTTTTTGCATGTGTAAGAGCAGTGTGTGTGGGATGCTAGTAGCAGATGAATTGATTTTTGTATTTCATGAATTTTAACAGGGCGAACAGTCCCGTGAGGTGAGAGGCCTTACAGCACGATGATGTTTCTATTCTCTATAATAATTGTCACCTACTCTTAGAAATCAGTCACGCAAACCCAAAATACATATTTATCCCTCGGAAGATGAGACCCTAAGCTTTTTAATGGCTTCAAAATAATTTATGCCTGTCTGCGCCAAATATCAGGAGTTACGCGAGCTGTTCATTTACCGCCGTATGCCTGTTTGTAGAGCTGCAAAGTGAGTCAAATGGGTCATTGCTTCACTGGCTAATTAAACAAGGATTAGCATGAAGAACTTGGGCTGCGGCTAGTATTTGATGAGGTCAATTTGCTTCCCATGGCAATTTTATCTTTTGTTTTTTTTTTGTTTTTTTATAGAATTAAGTGAGCTTAAACACTTCCAATCAGTCACTAAATATTAACTTGATATGTTATTTAAAGCTAAATCTACACGCATTTACATTAAACTGCCATTTGGATGAAACCCCCTTAATATAAACCCAAGCCAGGACCAATGTCTGTGTTTCTGACCACCATATTTTGTCCCACTTTTAATAGGATCCCCTTGGCAAATATTCAATGGTGTAATCATTTCATACTCACTGATAGGCTTTAAATCCTGATGATAATGAGGTCAAAAACACTAAAATTACAATCAGCTTACTGTAATCAATTTGCATGTCAAACCTTTAAAACCCAATCATTAAAATCAAGCACTCTTATAAAACAGTATAACATTTTATAATTTTTTAAAATGAGTATTGGGGAGATTCATTTTGAATGAGAAGGATTTTGAGTTGAACTTTGGAGAAACTGAAGAAAAATCAGAAAGTGTCTGAAAATAGCTGTCTGTTGGATGCACTATATTGCCAAAGGTTTTGGGACATCCCTCCAAATCATTGAATCCAGGTGTTGTTTTTCAGAGGTTGGGCTTGACCCTGTAGTTCCACTGAAAGGAACTCTTAATGCTTCAGCATAATAAGACATTTTGGACAATTTCCTGACCTCAACCCAATAGAACACCTTTAGGATGAATTAGAGCAGAGACTGTAATCCAGGCCTTCTCGTCCAACATCAGTGCCTGACCTCACAAATGCACTTCTAGAGAAATGGTCAAAAATTCCCATAAACACACTCCTAAACCTTGTGGAAATCCTTCCCAGAAGAGTTGAAGCTGTTATAACTGCAAAGGGCGGGACAACTCCATAATACATTCATGTGCATGTAAAGGCAGACGACCCAGTTTTGGCCTGGCTCGCAGTCTCCGCTCTAATTCATTCCAAAGGTGTTCTATGGGGTTGAGGTCAGGACTCTGAAATTGTCCAGAATGTCTTGGTATGAAGCTGAAGCATTAAGAGTTCCTTTCACTGGAACTAAGGGGCCGAGCCCAATCCCTGAAAAACACCTGAACTCAATGATGTGGAGGGGTGTCCCAAAACTTTTGGCAATATAGTCTACCTAGGTGATTGCTAGCTTTATTGAGACTCCAACATGGTGTTTGGCTCGTCACCAGAAAAGCAAGAGTTTTCAAATCCTGACTGTTTGGCTAGGATGCTAGGATGTGCAATGTGTATGAAGAGATCTATGAATGCATTTCTTTAATACATGACACATTAACACACTATATTCTGTAAAATCTCAATCAGAAGAGTGTTAACTAGCTAACTGTAAAGTTTAAATTAGTTAGCTTGTTCATTTCATTCATTTCTGGCATCTGGCAGATGCACTTATTCAAAGCGACTTATAATTTATCTCATTTTTTACAACTGAGGGTTAAGGGCCTTGCTCAGGGGCCCAGCAGTGACAGCTTGGTGGACCTGGGATTCAAACTTATAACCTTCTGATCAGTAGTCCAACACCTTAACCACTAAGCCTGTTGGCTAAACATGGAGTGTGTTGCCATATTGATGCCTCCAATTTGAATATTCATTAAATATTTGATTGGTTATTTTAAATGCAGGCTGAATGAGGAATGGATAAGGCTGGAAAGATCACTAGGATAGAACCAAATGCAGCACCAGGTCATAAGGCTATCCCCTAAATTCGTCAGGATTTCAGCATGGGAAATAAATATAGACTTAGTGACAATGGTTTTTATCTGTTAGACTAGTTTCTGGATATTTTAACAGAACTGGTAGGCAAAGTAAATAGAAATTAGACAAAAAAACAGACTTCCTGTTTCACAGCTGTCCCTTCGTTTACAGTAAAGGTCGTAAAAACAAAGAATGTGGATTTTTCTGAAGAACAATGTGGGTGGGTTTACTGCTCAGGACTTCTAAAGAACGATCCCAAAACAGTGGTTGACGATCCAGGTAATGGGGAATGGAAGGGTTTAAACTGGTTCATTTGTGTAAATTCAGTTCTTAATTTGTCTTGTGGACTTTTTAGAGTAGAACTAAATTTAAAAAAAAAAAACAAGCTGCAGTTTATAAGATAAATGATTAACATTCAGCAGATTCAGCAAGAGGGATGGAAACTTATGACCTCGACCGTATCAATATGAGAATGATTACAAATATTCGAATGATGTGAGACACAAGTGAGTTGATGGCTAGAAAACATTCAGTGGCTGTAAAAATAGCTACATGTCTGAAAATACCCAATAATTAAGAAGCTTAAAGCAACCGGCGCTGTAATGAACCTGCTTGGAAAAGGACACGAGTATAATTTACCCCCACGCATCATGAAGAGGATGCTTAGTGAGGCAAAAATTTCTCCCAGGATCACAGGTGAAGATTTTCAGAAGTTGGGAGAATTCTGAGGATTACCAAAGTCTCCAGATCTGGAGAGCAACTGGTTGGATATCGTGTCAGAACACTAAACCTCGAACATGGCAGTACCAGAACCTGAACTTAGACCTAGGTTCTATGATGCTGAGACATAAATAGAGCTTTTTGGTATGAAAAATAAGAATATCTCTACAGAAATGTCAGTGAGGATCTGTGAGATTGGGAAGATGTTTCTCCTCCAAAAGTTCTAGGAACAGTGGGCCTCATTAATGAAGCTGGATGCAAGCGGATTTATTTATTTGTAGAACATTTATACAAGAAATTTGGTGTTCGTGAAAAGCCTGTCATTTTGGAAAAAAATTCCATATGCAAATTGACGCGTAAGAAAACTTGATCGTGATTGGCTCAAATAAATCACAAGAACTTACTATATTTTGGTGTTTGGTCTTCTCCATTTTGTTCTCAAATTTCCCTCTCTTTCTCACCTTATTTAATTAATTCACCTCTACTTTACCTTTTCTACCTCTTCTGTAATTTGGCTCCAGATCTTGGTCTTTCAGATCCTGATACGATGTGAAATAATGAAGTCAGTCAAAATAATTTCCCTTTCTGTCTCTAAGTGATGTTTTGCCTTGCAGTCATCAGTCTGGCTCTGAGCTTTGCCTTTTATGGAGATTTGTGAGCATCACCAAAGGTGAATCAGTTGCTGTACCTGAAATCTGAAATTGTACGAGGAAAATCAGCATTTTTTAAAAATCCTGTGGTATTCTTTAGTTCAGTTTTGGCGACATTTCCACGCTATTTTACTAATAGATTCATAGACCAGGATCGCTGCGAGATACACGGCATCATGGACTCTTACGTTTATTTTTAAAATAAATATACTTCAGTGGGTTTTTTTTATTATTATTATTATTATTATTACTGTTATTATTATGGTTATTCTTATGATTGTTATTATTATTATTATTATTATTATTATTATTATTATTATTATTATTATTATTATTATTTCAGTGTGAGAGGAAGTTACTTAACCACAGCATTTTTAAGCCTACTGTATAAAACAGTTGAAATCTGGAAGCATTTATAGTTGATTTTTTTTGGGTGAATGTATTTTCCTGAATGTTTTCCTGATTGTCTCACAGGATGGTTCGAAGCCGCCTCCCCCTCCTGGATGCTACATTCACGGTGGCGTTGGTGAGTCCAGCACATCTTGATCCGATTTCTACATTCATAATAATAATAATCATAATCATAATCCGTTAAAGATGCATCAAACAGAACTTTGATCAGTATTAATCACATAATTAATCACCTTTAAGAAGACAGTAGCTTGGGATGAGTGTGATTAATTGTTAATTATATAATGTTTAATGTTTTTTTTGTTTTTGTTTTTTATTTCTCCAGGCACGGGGAAAACAATGCTGATGGACATGTTTTACTCCCATGTAGAAAATCCCAGGAAAAAAAGACTACATTTTAACGCCTTTATGTTAGACATACACCAAAGTAAGCTCACTCTCTCTCCCTCTCTCCCCCCCTCTCGTTCTTTCGCTTTCTTTCTTTCTTTCTCTCTCTCTCTCTTTCTTTCTCTTTCTTTTTTTTTTAAACTGGTGTAGAAATATTGTGACGTCATAAATATTATTTTATTAAGTCATGATAAATAAAAACCGAAGCTGAAGTGTTTTTTTCATGCATTTATTAATTTTTTTTATTATTACTATAATTCTTATTATTTGCTCTTTTTATGTACTTTATAAGGAGCGCCTGTAAACGTTTGTTTTTCAGGGATCCACCGCCTGAAGCAGAATCTGCCGAAGCGAAGCTTGGGTGAACTGACAAAGCACGACCCCGTCTTCCCTGTTGCCATGGAGATCAGCGCAGAAACCTGCCTCTTATGCCTGGATGAGTTTCAGGTGAGGAGGGTGGCAGGCTGAGGAGTCGCAGAAGGTGTTCAGGGCTGCGCGTGGGTGGAGGCCATCAACAGGTGTTTGCGAAATCAAGAACTCAAAAACACAAAGCCAATTTGTTAGATCGTTAGCATGGAAATAACAACATTGAAATGCAAAGTAAAGCATGCGTGCTGTATAATGTAATGCCGCATCTAGTCTACTCCACATATTAATACTGTCCTGTTAGAGATGATATTTCTCCACATGCTCATGATGTTATTCCAGTAATTCAAAAACGAGATATGATCCACTCTCTTTCACAGAAAATGTCTTCGAACGTTTTCTGTAACTGAACTCTTATTTAATTTCTTTCTATTAAGATGTCAGTCTAAAGACTTGAAGCTGATGTTTAAGTGTGTAAAGCAGACATGTTTGTACATTTTGGAGCCATCTAGTGGAGTCCAAACCCTCAATACAAACAGATACAAATCCAGGAAAGGGATATGAATGAATCAACATGACATTTGATCTATTTCTGATCAGGAAGGAAGCACAGGGCATGTGGATGTCCTTCAGAAGAGGCTATCACATATAATCACTTATAAATGATGCGTATTATTATTATTATTACTAAATATGATTCTTTTTCATTAGGTCTTTCATGTGCTGTGCATGCATGTACTACACACACACACACACACGAAGCCTATGGCTGTATCTTCCAGAATAAATTGCTCATGCATGCACTACACACACACAGGCGTGCAGTCCATGGGTTTATCTTTCATGATAAGTTGTGCATGCATGTAATACACAAATACACACACATACACAGGCCAGAAGTCCACTGGTTTATATAACATAATAAATTGTGCATGCATGTACTATACACACACACACACACACACAGGCCCGAAGTCCACAGGTTTATCTTCCATAATAAATTCTGCATGCATGTACTACACACACACACAAAGTCCATGGGTTTAACTTCCATTATAAATTGTGCATGCATGTACTACACACACACACGCGTACGCCTGAAGTCCATAGTTTGTCACGCATCTCTGCCCGTGCACGCGGCTTTCCTGCACTTGTGGCTTGTGCCGAGCGCCAGCACGGAACTCTAGTAGCCGTGTTTTGTTTGGGATACATAAATTAGGAGCCTGATGGACCCTTACCAATCAGGAGCCGAGGCCACTTAGGCATGCAAATGAGGCATCGGGTTTCAGACGGCCCCTCTCGCTTCCTTAAGTGAAGGGGTAATGGAGAGCAGCCGCGGCGGGTCGCGCGCATCCTCGCCTCTTAAATGCTAATGAAATTTCTTCGTTCTCTTCATTAGTCGGCCGTCATTATCAGTAATTTGTAGTCTTCCCCTTTTTGTCCCCCCATTCGCTGCCTTAATGAAGACAAGGTATTGAGAGAAGGGCCAAGAGAGATATATAGAGAGAGAGGGAAAAGAGAGAGAAAGAAAGAAAGAGAGCAAGCGCTCAAGGCATTGTCTCAGCCTTCGGTCCGAAATTACTCATCGCCGGCTTCGAGTAAGTAAAGGTTTAAGATCAAAAGAGCGTAATTTGGCACCCGCGCGCGCCGCACAAAAGTGACTCTTTGCCGGCGTAATTGGATGCTCATTTGAATATTTGTGCCGTTGTTTTTGAGGTCGTCCTCGACGACGACGCGGCTTTCTTCTGCTCAAACGGGCAATCAATACCGTGTGTGTGTGTGATGTTGTGTGTCTGTGTGTGACAAACAAATACAGGATAGATGAAAAGGTCATAATTAAATGACTCTTTTGAAATGAGCCTTAGGCAGTTAAAGGACATGTGATCCAATTTAGCAAGTAGCACCTCAGCTACACACAAGTAGCACACACACACACTTAGTCAAAAGTACAGATGCTAATAGGGTTACATTAAGGGCCTAAGGTTTAATATGCAAAAGAAGAGAGCACTTCAGTGCAAAGAAAAAAAACAACATATGCTAGGGCTGTCTTAAGTGACCCCCCCCCCCTTTAAAAAAAAAAACAAAAAAAAAAAACAACAAATAATCAAATAATGTCCGTGAGAACATGTGTTGAACGACTGAAAAAAACATGTTGTGTCGCCAGTCCTTTCCGGAAAAATCGGCACTCATAATAATGTACAGTAGGCCACAGAACAGAAACCTGAAGAATCTGTTATTTCACTGAAGGACATCATCCAACTTAAAATGCGCTGGCTATAGACTTCACTCAGGGCCATGCGGACAAAAATATCGTTCATATTGACAGGATATTAAACACAAAAGACTGCCAGAACGGAAAGACGAAAGCTAGCTGGAAAAGAGGGATGAAGAGCGAGTGGGAGAGATGGAATATGAAAGGAAGAGGATCTCATTTGTAGGTTATTGACTAAAGGGCTCCTTTTGTTCCCAGAGGGTCAGCAGCTCCTGTGTTTTTGCAGATGTGTGTGAGGCGACAGCTCACTGCTGTGAAAAAGGCAACGTTTAAATGATAATAATGACAATGACGATGATGAGAATGATAATGAAAGAACCACTCGTCCCTCCGCGCTTGCCCGAGATTCAGGGACGGCCATGCCAGGCCCTTAAGAACACAATGGGAACGCATCTGTGTGTGTATGTACAGTTCGTGTGTATGTGTGGCCATCTGGCATCCATTGTACCGCTGATTTTGCCTCGTACCGCACCGTTTATTTGTTTGTTTATTTATTTATTTATTTATGCATTCATTTATTTATCACGTCCGGCCGTGCCGACTTGATTAGCTCGTCTGAGCCACCTCCAGGCACTTGTCCTCATCACCGACAGAAAGCTGCGGCTCCACGTGGCCATTTTGCTGTCAGGTGGAGAGGCTTTGTGTTTGTGTGTGGTGGTCAATGGACCTTGGCCAGTCTGAAATGTAACAACACCTGGTATTCATGTGTTCGCTTCTACACACACACACACACACACACACACACACAATTGTGGTAATTAGCTCAAGGCAAAGGAGCGGTCTTTTGCTCATCCTCAGCCCTTCCACCTGGGACTGCTCCCATAGCCTCAGACTTCCCCATAATCAGAAAAACACTCAAAAATAAATGCTGCATTGCTGTTAGGTCAAAGGTCAAGGTCAGCTAGCTAGCCGAGTGAATTCAGAGGGGTTTTTTTTTCCCATTTTATAAAAATGAAAATTCTAAAGAATTTGTTTTTGTTGTTCTTTATCGGATTAGGTGACTGACGTTGCCAGTGCCATGATTCTGAAGCAGCTGTTCCTCGGATTGTTCTCATGTGGCGTGGTCCTCGTGGCCACCTCAAACCGACCACCAGAAGGTAAGGAGCTTCTTATTTAAAGGTGGGAGTGCACTATTGTTTTATAATCTGTCCTGTAAGTGTAAATAGAAGCAGGAAGAGTCGCTGCATCACAGCTCCACGGTTCTTCACAGCTCCATGGTTCAAGGTTTGATCCTGAGCTAGAGTTCCTCAAGTCTGTCTGGTGTGTTGAGTCTTCGTTTCATGTCCAGACGGATTTCTTCCCAAACAAAACATGGCGATACCTGACCGGTCACTAACCATTATGATGCTGTTCTGTAATTTTGGTATGATACCTGGCAGCCCGTCCTGTACTGACATCGTTAACAGTTGTAATCTGATCGGTTGAGCTGTGTTCCGTGAGCGCTGATGTCCAGTGGACCTTTTCCACTTCTAGCACTAGTTCATTGCTCTGAAAACTGTTACTACAGGCTGTCAGTCAATCTGTGTGTTGTCATGGCAACGTGCAAGGCTTCGATCCTTTTATCATCCTGTGTGGCCGCTTTGGGAACTATTTTCATCAACAAAATATTTGGTTAGTTGGTGTTCTGTATGGAATATATTATACACACACACACACGCACACACACACACTCATGGTGTACTGAAAATCAGCTCGGCTGTGATTATCTACACGTCCGAATCACCGCCATACTGGTATTCAGTGTAACAACACCTTTATAGCATATGTATTACACATTTACAGAATTAAAAGCTAAAAATCACCTCATAAATAAATTAAAATGTTATTTATTCATTTGTACACATCTATACACAGTGCTTGACTCCCTGGGTTATATAAATAATAAATAATGAAAATAATTAATTAATTAATAATCAGTGATGTATATGTAACAAATAAAGACAACTTAGCTAAACACAAGAACAAGAAGGTTAACCATTATTTCTTTTATGTTTGTTACTGCTCTTGATGAGCTTCTAGACTTCAAGAACACTTACTTCTCTGACCAATCGTCTTTTAGCGATATATAATCAGTTCGTCTGCTAGTCTCTGGCCAGATGATCTGAGCATGTGATTGGTTGAACCGCTAGCCCGTATCTGCTGCTGAAACCACATCAGTTCATCTTGATGGCATCTGATCTACAGATTGATATTTATATATTCCTCAGTGTACTAAACTTTTTCCTCCTAATGGGATCCAGCAGCAATCTGTGTCAAGTGTCCATATCGTATCTTCTCCTTATCCGTGGGAGGGTCTGCTATAAATAAATAACACCTTTAAGAACACTGGTAGAAATTAGCGTCAGTCTGTTCACGTGGTAGCATACGGTGTATAGGTAGAGTTGCTAATTGCTGCTAATGGAGGCATTCTGTTCCTCAGCTTACGGGCAACTTCTTCTAGCTGTGATGAAGAAACTTCTCCAGATACTTCGACTCAATTCTCTCGAACCTTGAGAGACCCATGAGTTCGACTCACTTGAGTTTTTATTTATTTTTAACTATTTTGGTGCTGTTATGTCTCACTTCCGTGTCCCTTGACGTTTCCCTGATGCTCGTGTGATGTGGAAATTTATGATGTCATCATTAGGATAAAACACACTTTACTTCCTGAATCCGAGTACGTTCACGTGAATCACGCCACAGATCCAGCGCAAACTCACGTCACCGCCACCTTCAGGTTGAGTGCCAATGTCTGCATGACGGCTTTCACTCTACAGATTATTATTATTTTTTTTTTTATTATTATTATTATTATTATTATTATTATTATTATTATTATCAACCGGATGTTCCGAATCTACATGAAAGCTCTCGATAATTTAACTTCCTGAAGTGTGTATCTCATGTTGACCTTATCACCTGGACGGTTCACATGACCTCACTACTTTTGCATTGTCTCGCCACAATTGTCTCTTTCTCTCTCTCTTTCTCTTTTTCCAAACAAAGTCAAACATGTTCCTTAACCCCACGGCCTTCTCGTGTTCTCTAATCCAGCGCTGAAAGCTCTCGGGTGTCAGCGCCTCCTTACCTTTCAGCACCTTTTGTTCTGCTCATCTAGCCTTTTCACCCCAAACTCGGTTCACCTCGCGTGAATTTGCAGTGTCATAATTCCGTCCCTTCCGTCGCAGTTTCCTCTTTCCGATTGATTCACCACATTGTCATGTAAGAAAGGGAGGTTAAACTGATATGAAGGATTTCTTTATTTCCGTCTGGCCCTTTATACAAGGACAGCTGTGTGTGTGTTTTTTAACACCTGACATGAGGAGAGAAAAACCACATATAGAGAGAGAGAGCAAGAGAGAGAGAAGGTTGCTTTGAGATTCAACATCATCGCATGCACTTGGTACAGAAGCTCAACGGCGTCTGCATCAAAGTCTCTCTGCAGTAAAAACAGCCAGCAGTTTACTCTTTAATCTCTTCCACCTTTTCCCTCGCTTCTCTTTCCCCTGATGGTACATTAACGTAGCAAGCCGCCATAAGGAGAGCGATTGAGTCAGTCGTCCTGTCATCTTTCCCTCCTTTTTCTCTGAACGCCGTTGAACGTAGTGTGGCGTGAAGTGGCCTCGCGCGTGGAGAGTGTGTGTTCCACAGCAAGCGCTTACATAAAGAGACGCACTTGTAACATTAACCAGCCAGCGAGTACAAAGCGCACGCTAAAAACGTAATAGGCAGCTTATTTAATTTTAATTAGGCCCGACTAATGGAAGCGCTCACATGAAAGAACGGGAAAGGAGATGATGGAAAGGCGTGGTGGTGGTGGTGGTGGTGAAAAGCCGCCAAAGAGGCTCGAGCGTTTGAACTTGGAGACGCTTTCTTTCACACTTCCTCCAGGAGCAATCGCTTCACCTTTTCTTCAGGGGCCTCTCAGAAGAAGTGAGTAGGTGGAGAAGCGAGTGTTTGTGGCTTGGTCACGCCGACACGTGACTCATCAAACATCCTTAATGCCATTTAAAAATAAAAACCCTTTCAGCTGTCATGCCCAAATTGTCAACGGTGAGGAGACGGCCGTGTTAAGTTTCTTGGAAGAAAATTTGAGAAAACCAGTCAGTCAGGATGCAGTAAGCACTAATAGAAATGGAAACAAAATCGAGAAAACTCCAGAATGTTCCGTGACGCTTGAGATTTTTCCAAAATGGCCGCTTGTTCCGAGATGTGTCATGTGACATCGTCGCAACACGCGTGCTTCTTCCAGACACGTGTGGAGTCATTAAAGTCATTACAGATGTGTCCTTACTGGAATTTGCAGTTCTGTGATCATTTATTTGAAGGTAAAAAAAAAAAGCACCAAAAATTAATTTTAGAAAGAAACAAACCACAAACATCAGTGTCTATAAGTGCACAAGAGCACAATCCGGCGTGGTCGCTGGGTCGGACAGACAGGTGGACGTCGGACAAGAGCACAATCGGGCGTGGTCACTGGGTCGGACAGACGGACAGGATGGACAGGTGGATGTTGGACAAGAGCACGATCCAGTGTGGTCACTGGGTTGGATGGACAGGTGGATGGTGGGTGGGACGTACTCTGTGTCTCCTGTCAATCACAGCAGCACTCTAACCAGTTAACCAATCAGAGGTGTCCATGTGCGCATGTGACAGAGAATGGATGGTGGTTTATCCACATTATGATGCGGCTGAGTGGTAATTAATTCATTACTGATGTATTAATGATACCCTACTCCATTGGGAGTCTGAAGTTGGGACAAATTAGGATCCAGAATGATGGACAGATAAACTTTTGAAAGAAAAAGAAATTTACTATAAGGCTAGAAAATGTACTAAAATCAGTATCCAATGTGTGATCATCGCTTTAATAAATAAATAAACAACAATTTTGTATCTAAAGTTCTTGAGGTACTGGAAAGTCAGTGGTGTACAAATTCAAAGAATGAGGAGTGAGAGTTTAAATAAATAAATAAATAAATAAATAAAAGCTCCCGCTATAGGTGGCTTTCAGGATTTTGTTATCACTTTCTGTGTATCTCTAAACAAGTCACCAATAATAGTATCTCATCATCCTCTCTTTTTACGTTCTGGTACGTGTGTGTGTGTGTTATCAGGGTTTATAATGCCTCCGGGGCTAATTGAAGTCTCTATTCAGCGTGTTGTCGGTCCATTGTCTGCGCTGAAAGAGAGAGACTTCTTCTCTTGAGCTCATTGTTAGGAAATGTAATGAATTTCATGTGCCGTTGTTCTCCGGCGCTGTACAGAGAAATCATTTTGTGCCTCCTCTCGTCCCTTTTGTCCCTCCTCCCCTTCTCCGGCTTCGCTTCACATCATCAATAGACACTTTATTTGCCAATCACGGGAGGAAAATGACATTATGAGGAGGGTAAAGAGTAGAGCTAATAATAACCAGCCTGACTCTCTCTCTTTCTGTCTCTGTGTGTATGTGTGTGTGTGTGTGTGTTTATCACAGAACTCTACAAAAACGGTCTTCAGAGGGCTGCTTTTGTGCCTTTCATTGATGTGCTCAAGGTAAAGACAAAGTTAATTTATTTATCCTTTTATTCTCCTTTTTGTCCCTCGCTCTTAATGTCGCCCGAGCTGTTGGTCCTGTTTTTTTGATGTATTTTCTACTTGGTGTAAAACACCACCCCAGTGCAAGCATGCAAAAAACACACACAACACAGAAAAGGCACCTTTGATCATACCTGGCGGACAGAGAGACAGAGAGAGAGAGATGTAATTAGGCGTTATGGTTGCGAATGAGAGAGAGAGAGAGAGAAAGCTGTTTAATGATGAGCGTGGCTCAGCTGGAATGAAGCCGTCTGCTTGCATTTCAAAGCGTGGCCAGTCACAGACAGACCTCACGGACGCTCTGATCTGCTTTTGTAATTTAATGGCGTCATTGTAAGCAGGTATTGGCATTATCCCGCACGCTTTCGGAGTAATTAGCACGGTTCGAACACGGGCCGTCATAAATAATCAGAGCTTCATTTCCAGGCATTTTGCAGCAGCTCACATTCTTTTACATTTGACCGACGTTCATACAGATCTCCTCACGGATGCATCAGATCCATCACGCATACTATCAGAAATAACCGATATCTCAGTTCAAAAACGCTATCGTAAACCGTCTATGACGAGAATTCATCAGAATGAAATATTTACATGATCCCTTTCACAAGAACGGCTTCACATCATCACTTTCAGGTTCTAGCAGGGTTTTCTTACACTGTTTTTTATTACAAGTTCTAAGGTTTTGTGTTTGTTTCCTCTAATAGTCAGGGGCGTAATTTCCACTGGGGACAGGGGGACATGACCCCCCACTTTTCAAAATCCCGTTTGTGTCCCCCTCACTTTTTAAATTGGTTTATGTTTTTTTTAACCGCACGCCGTCATCGACAAGGAGGAGCAGGACTGAGCAGGACACAGAGAGTCTTCTGTCTGTGTCAATGCGCGCGTCCGCGTCCAGGAACGTCGCGTGCACATGCTAAAACTATCTCACCTGAAGGTATAATGAACAGATATCACGGTTGCGACACAGTCAGCGATGACGCGACAGAAGCAGGAACAGATGACTTTAATGTCATCATGGATGAAATGAAAGAAAGGAGATGTGAGTTGGTTGATTTAGTAAATTAGCTCAGGGTCAGGATCATCATATTTTCTGTCTACACCTGTTGATGTTAGCTTAACTTTGACTGAGCTAATATATATATATACCCTGTGTTAAGCAACAGTCCTTAAAAAATCTGTTTCCAACATTATTTAATATTTTAATATTTTTTTAAATTAATAGTTATTTAATAATAAATATTTTAGACCTGTAGGTTAAGATTTTGTTTTATTTCAATACATATTGAAAGATTTATTTATTCAGATTTCAGCTACAATTCCTACTTAGACAATTTGATTACAGTTTTTTTAATGTAAAATTTTATTTATTTATTTATTTATTTAGGTACAATTCCAAATTTACTGACAATTTGTTTAATTTTTTAATGTAAAATGATATATAATTATATTTTATTTTAATTTATGTATTTATCTGACTTTATTTATTTATTCATTTATTTATTTATTTATTTTAGATACTTATTTTTTTTAAATCCCTATGATATTTTGGCAGATTTAAAAATCTAGATAAGTTGTAAAAAAAAAAATTTATTTACACATGAAAGGGTTAAGAGTATATATATTTATTTTTTGTGTTCTAATCTTTAAGAGTTTAAGGAAGTGGTGTTGTGTTATTTTGTGATATCTAGGTTGAAATAAATCAGCTGTCAGCCTTCATACCTGTTAAATCTCAGCGGCTCTGTCAGTTGATCACAAGTCCTAGATTTCGGGCTTTTTGGTCCTGACTGAAAACATAGAGGATGGGAAGAGATGATGGGAGGAGATGATGGGAAGAAATGATGGGAGAAGATGAGGGGAGGAGATGAATGGAGGACGTGAAGGGAGGCGATGATGGGGAGGAGATGATGAGAGGAGGTGATGGGAGGAGATGATGGGAGGAGGTGATGGGTGGAGATGACGGCTATTTAGCTTCCTCATCAGGCAGAATTAACAAGAGGAGAAGATGGGCAGAAATGCTGGGAGGAGGTGATGCAAGGAGATGATGCAAGGAGGTGATGGGTGGAGATGACGGCTATTCAGCTTCCTCATCAGGCAAAATTAACAAGAGGAGAAGATGGGTGGAGATGCTGGGAGGAGGTGATGGGTGGAGATGCTAGGAGGAGGTGATGGGCGGAGATGCTGGGAGGAGATGATGGCTATTCAGCTTCCTCATCAGGCAGAATTAACAAGGGGCGCAGCACAGAGTGACTTTCAGGACCCTAATAGGGAAGGAATGACCTGAAAGAGACGAGGTCAATGTGTCTGATCACTGACCCTGAAGCCCGGGGCATCCGAGACGACTCGTTATCCGAGTGAGATCTCTCCTGAAGCCTTAAAAAATTCTTTATATAGCTTACACATCACCATTACACACACACACATATTACTTAAGAAGTTTACGCGGTTTAAAACATTATTTCTGTTACTTAAAAATAAAATATATTTTTTTATTCTTTTTTTTTCTAGCAGCCTTTCTTTTTTCTTCTCTCATTCACTGCTGATTTTTATTTATTTATTTATTTTTTAAAGCATTTCTAAGTCTGAGGTCAACCTGCTGTTGGAGTTGGGTTTGAAATAATGTCGCATTTCTTCAACTCTCTCCATTTTTCCCTTTTTTTTTTTTTTTTTTTTTTTACCCCCATTCAAATCTCCAGGGTCAACCTTTTTTCTTTTTTTCCCAAACTCTAACAGCAGTTTTTAGCTGACTCCCCCCCTCTCTCTCCATCTTCCCTCTCTCTCTCTTCCCTCTCTCTCTCTCTCTTCCCTCTCTCTCTCTCTCTCTCCTCCCTCTCTCTCTCACTCTCTACCCCCATCTCCCTTCTCTCTCTCTCTCTCTCTCTCTCTCTCTCCCCTCTTCCCTCCCTCTCTCTCTCTCCCCATCTCTCTTCCCTGTCTCTCTGTCTCTCTTTCTCTCTCCCTCTCTTTTCCCCTCCCTCTCTCTCTCTCTCCCTCTCTCTCTCCCCCCCCTTCTCTCCCTCTCTTTCTCTCTCCCTCCCTCTCTCTCTCTCTCTCTCTCTCTCTCTCTCTGTCACTTGTTCAGGCAACAGCATTACAGAAATGACAGAAATATGATCACCTTTAATTCAGCTGAAGTGTCTCCTTTCTGTTTTTTTGTCCTGTTCTGTCTCCTTTTTCTTCCTCCTGCTGCTTTTGTTGGGATTAATTGGTATGTACGGTAAACTAGGTATTTAAAAAAAATTAATCAAAGAGAAATAAATGGATATGGAAGATGTCTACGTGTGTGTGTGCGCACGTGTGTGTGTGCGCGTGTGTGTGTGTGCACACATGCCTGCTGAAGGACTCTGTTTCGAGTCACAAGTATGATGATGGAGTGACATGGGTAAAGAAGCTCTTCAGAAAGTAGAATTGATGTTGAACGACTGTTATTGTCCCTCTGGCCTTTGGTAAGCCAACAATAACTCCTTATTTTTCATATTTTTATTCATTTTTCCATTTCTTTGCCCTTTTTTATTCTGTCTTTTATTTGGTTTTTTTCCCTCTTCCTCCTAAAACCGAACAAGCAAACCTCCAATGGTAAAGTTCAGCGCTTTCACTGAAAAGCGACTCAGCCTTGGTAGTGTTTAAGGGCCGCAAGTGAAAGACGGCGAGAGCGAGCTTTCCTGTTGTGAGAAATCATGGCTAATTAGCGAAGGCGGTTAGCAAGAGCAGGCCACCTCAGAGAGAGATCTAATCCAATAAAGCGTCCAGGGTGAAGGGTGAGAGAGAGAGACTGAGAGAGAGAGAGCGAGAGATCACTAGGAGGAGCTGTCTCTTTCTTTTCAGCATCTATGACCATCGTTCCAATAGCCAGCATCCCTCCATCCCTCCCTCTTCACCTTTTACTCTCGGTCAGTGTCTGTGCTCGTCTTTAAGCATGTATGAAGAGGCCCAGGAGAATGTGAAAGTAGCACTCGGATATCGTGTGTGTGTGGGTCTGGGGTGGTCCCAGCTCTTTTTTTTTTCATTCTTCTTCTTCAGCTCCTATGCAGATGTTCTAAAAAGGTTAGGTTTCCCCTAAGAGCTCAGGACGGGGCAGTGAAAGGTTGTGAGAACGTTACAAGAACGTTCCGAGTGGCCAACAAAAAGCCGGTACATGTAAAGGGAATAGATAATTAGGCGTAATTAGTGTGTTCACATCTTGAACCACCCCCATCTCTCTTTCTCTCTCTCTCTCTCTCTCACACACACACGCACACACACACACTCTTAATCTCTGAATACGCTCACGCAAGACACACACACACACACATGAAATCACACACCAGAGTGGTGAAAACACTTTGATGTAAGAGGAGTCGTCCCCGGACTCAAATGCATAAAGGCACTGTTTTAAGCTGTCTCTCGTTCTCTTTCTATCCCTCCCTCTGTTCCATCCCCCCCCTTTTTTTCTTTCCTCTTTCCACAGTGGCTGTAAGACACACACAAATGAATGGACAACAACCTTTACACACACACACACCCCCGTCTCTTTTTCACTCTTCCCACCCTGCGCTCTTTGAGCCCCGGCTCAGTCAATTCTCTAGCCTGCGAAAGGGGGAAGCAAGAAAAAGCATCAAATGTTTTCGGCCGTCAGTAATGAGGTAGTGGACCTCATCAGGGACCAATCGCCAGCTATCTTTGGCTTTTGTTCCGTCTCAATGGTAAAGCTCGCTTTGAAAAAAACTGAAAGGCAACTTTTTTTTTTTTTTAAAGAAAGAGAAAGAGAGAGAGAAACACACATATAACCTCGTGCTTTTTTCTTTTCATTTCCATTCTAAACTGTTGGACATCCAGTTATTCGACTGAGCGGCTTGTGTGTCCGGCTTCGTGTAAACTTTATCCATCTTTATGGAATCACATCATAAAGAACCACTTTAATCCTGACGCCTACACAGGAAGCAGATCAGATTTAGAGAGAAAGTCAGATGAGTGCAGCCTTAAATATCAGAAATTGTGGGTTTCCTTCTATCCTACGCTGTCTTTGTGTGTGTGTGTGTGTGTGTTTACATGTTCTCCCTGTGCTTCAGAGGTTTCCTCCTCCTGTCCAAAGACATGCCTTGTATGCTGATTGACATCACTAAATTGCCCTTAATATATATAAGTATATACGTGTGTATGTGGGTGTGTCTGGAGTTTGCATGTTCTCCCCATGCTTCAGAGGTTTCCTCCAGTTTTCTTCTCCAGTCCAAAGACACGTGTTGTGGGCTGATTGACATCTCTAAATTACCTGTAGTGTGTGTGTGTCTGTGTGAAGTTTGCATGTTCTCCCTGTGCTTTAGAGGTTTCTTCCTGATACTCCAGTGTCTACCTCCAGTCTTGCCTTGTGGGCTGATTGACATCTCTAAATTGCGCTATGTGTGTGTGAATATGTGTGGTGTTTGCATGTTCTCCCCATGCTTCAGAAGTTTCCTTCAGTTTCCTCCTCCACTCCAAAGACTTGCCTTGTGGGCTGATCGGCATCCCTAAATTGCACTGTGTGTATGTGTGTGGGTATGTGTGGGTGGAGTATGTGTACATGTTCGTCCAGAGCGTCCCTCATCTTAAGACCCTGTGGATTATATGGGAAAATATGAATGATATCAGTTAATCCAGGTTCAGTTAATCGATCCTTCCTTAACGACATTCCGAGTTAGAGAATAATCAGATTTCTGTGACGTTTAGATTAGAATCTGTTTACGGTGGTAGCTTTGACTCTCTTTGTTCTCAGGCTCTAAAAATCAAGGAAAATTTGTGAAAGTAAACTGTATTTGTTGCATCGTACAGAATTGTTTGATTAGATTTTTTTTTCAGATTAATAAACCGGATTTTCATTGAAGGTCTGATTGATATCTCTAGGTCCGATCCAAACACCAGTGAAGTCTCGGTCATGATTTCGCAGGCGCTGTTTTAAAGTGGATGGATTTTTTTTTTTTTTGTAATTTTGGTTTTGACATAGAGCCAAAATGTCTGATTATTCCTTAAATCTCCTTTAAGCATCGGATATTACACCTTTTTCCCAAAAGGAAGCAACTTTGGATATCTTGTGTATCTCAGAGAGAGAGATTGTGTGTGTGTGTGTGTGAGAGAGAGAGAGAGAGAGTTCAAGTGTACATTCATCCAGAGTCCCTTGGATTATATGAAAAATATTAATTATTTCAGTTAATTCGTGTTTTCCAGAATCCGGGTTCACCCAACCGATCAGAAATTATTCCTTAAATCTCCCGTAAGCATCAGATATTATTTCACCAAAAAGAAGTGTGTGTGTGTCTGTATGTGTGCATTAGTCCAATGCGTCTCTAATCTTAAATCCCTTGGATTATATGGAAAATCTTAATTATTTCAGTTAATCCATGTTTTCCAGAATCCAGGTTCAGACAAACGATTATTCCTTAAATCTCTGTTAGGCATCAGATCCCA
Organism: Hemibagrus wyckioides; assembly: GCF_019097595.1. Classification (NCBI taxonomy): domain Eukaryota; kingdom Metazoa; phylum Chordata; class Actinopteri; order Siluriformes; family Bagridae; genus Hemibagrus; species Hemibagrus wyckioides. The sequence goes on along the minus strand of NC_080715.1, from coordinate 34,306,987 downwards.
AAAGGAAGCAACCTAAATTTAAACATCTTGTACAACTAACTCTGTGTGTGTGTCCAAGTGCATGTTTGTCCAGGGCATTCCTCATCTTAAATCCCTTGGATTATATGGAAAATATTAATGATTTCAATTAATTCATGTTTTCCAGATTCCGGGTTCAGCAAAACGATCGGAAATCTGATGTCTGATTATTCCTTAAATCTCCTTTAATCATCAGATCCCCAAAGGAAGCAAACTTACTTTGAATATCTTGTACAACTAACTCAGAGTGTGTGTGTGTGTGTGTGTGTGGCACGGCAGCATCCCGTGGGCGGATCATGACGCCGAAGCCTTGAAGACGAAAAAACTTTGGAGTTATAAATCTCTAATGAACCCATCACAGCCCATAATCATGGCATGATCCCCAAGCAGGCACGTCTCATTATCTATAACCGCCGTCTGATTGTGTTTCTCTCCACTCCTCCTCTTCTCCCTCGCTCCATCACTCCGTCCATTCTCTCTCTCTCTTCTAAACTGAGGGACGTCTTGGTAACCCACCAGCTGTCAAGATACACTCACGTGGGGGGAGAAACTTTTTCTTTTAATAAATGGTAGATGATGTGTAAAAGAGAGAGAGAGAACCTGATTCGGCGGTTGTCGTCACGGCGCCGGCTGTTTACCCGGCGACTCGGTGATGAGGTCATGCAGGGGCTGATGAAGCGACACACTCCCTTTTGTGTTGCGGCGCTCGCGGTTTGTCAGCCTGTCATTACACCCGATTCAGCCAATTGGCTCGGACGCGGAACTCTGAGCTCAAGAGAGAAAAGTTGACAGCGCCGGAGAATGGGAGAGGAGTGCGGTGATGAAGGAGGGGAAAAATAGGAATATATCATTCGTGTGGTGATTGCTAATTATCCCTGGTTCAAGGAGGAGGGTGGCAGAAAATTCACTGATTTCATAATTCGCCGGATTTGAGGAGTGCTTCAGGGAAAGGCCTCTTGGCGTTAATGCTACATATTATTATTATTATTATTATTATTATTATTCCTCCTGTTAAAAATAATCACACGTCCTTTTCATCAGCACCGCTTTCTCTCTAGCATTCTGTATTTTTTTTTTTTTTTTAAATCTAGATAACCTGCCTGGTTGGAGTGCTTAATAGAATAACACACACGCTTTTTTTTTCCCATCAAGCGTTCAGCTTTTACAGTACAGGCTTGGATAGAAGCGTGAAGATGCAATCAGTAACAAGAAAATCTGATCTCTCAGAAAATTTAGTACAGAAAAATTCCTCACCTCATCAATTCACGGTGATATAAACGATTAGATCAGACCTTTAAGGCGAATCCGTGCATGTAGATGTTTGTAGGCAGGTGTCTAATCCGTCACAACGTCGCCCCCTGGAGGCAGGTTGTGTATTAGGTGGTGAGCCAAAAGTTTCAGGACACCCCTCCACATCATTGAATTCAGGGGTTGGGCTCGGGCCCTTAGTTCCAGTGAAAGGAACTCTTAATACTTCAGCTTCATACCAAGACATTTTGGACAATTTCATGCTCTTTGTGGGAACAGTTTGGGGATGACCCCTTCCTGTTCCAACATGACTGCACACCAGTGCACAAAGCAAGGTCCATAAAGACATGGATGAGTGAGTTTGGTGTGGAGGAACTTGACAGTCCTGACCTCAACCCCATAGAACACCTTTGGGATGAATTAGAGCGGAGACTTCTCGTCCAACATCAGTGCCTGACCTCACATATGCACTTCTAGAGGAATGGTCAAAAATTCCCATAAACACACTCCTAAACCTTGTGGAAAGCCTTCCCAGAAGAGTTGAAGCTGTTATAGCTGCAAAGGGCAGGACAACTCCATAATACATTCAGGTATTGTGCAGGTAAAGGCAGGTGTCCCAATACTTTTGGCAATATAAGTGTATTCTCAGAAGGTGTGCTTGTGTTTCTGTTCTAGGAGCGTTGCCGTGTCGTTAGACTGGACTCCGGGCGAGACTACCGCAAGAGGGAGATGGAAACGGCGGGAACACTTTATCACACGTAAGAGTGTGTGTGTGTGTCTGTGTGTTGTAGTTTAGCAGGAAATAGAAATAAAAAAACAAACAAACCTGCTTTTCAGTACCTGGATCCATACAAACCTGTGCTTTTCAGTATCTACCCTTTCAGTGTATGCTAATGTGTGTGTGTGTGTACATGCGTGTATACCTGATTGCCGCTCGCATCCATTCACGCTCACGCTGTTTGTTTTGAGCTGGACGGCACGTCAATAGCGGCACGCGCTATTGAAAAGCTAAACCCAGCCGCGCGCCCCTCAGTGTTTGATGTCTGCTCTTCAGCTCTGCTTCATTTCACACTCTCTCCTCTCCGGCTCTGTGCAGATGGACTGAACCCGAACCCGAGCTCGCCCTCAACACACTGCTCACACAACTGGCTTCCAGACAGAACCACGGTGCGCAAGTTCATTTCCTTTAGTTAACATTAAACAGAGGGAGAATACGACTGGGGAGGGTTAACTAACACACACACACAATACACACTCATATACTCATACAATACACACTCACACGAAACACAAATAATCATACACTCACAAAACGCACACACAATACACACACACACAAAACACTCATACACACAACACGCATAAACACACAAACACAAAACACACACTCATGCACACAACATGCATAAACACACTTGCACACAAAATACACTCACAATACACAAACACAAACTCGCAAACATACACAAACACACACACACACAATACACACACAATACACATAAACACACACAAAATAGGCACACAATACACACTCATGCACACAACACACATACACACAAAATACCCACAACACACATGAACACACACACAAATACACATTCACACGCAAAATGTGTGTGTGTGTGTCATTTTGCAAGAGAAAATAATTTCCAGTTTATTGTGTAGTGTTTTGTTGAATCCTGTTTTCCAGCTGTTGTGTGTTACAGTAGTTTGATGTGTGTGTGCAGTGACCAGGCCGAGAGTGTTGAAAGTGCAGGGCAGAGAGCTGACCTTAAACCAGACCTGCGGTCGCCTCGCTGATTGTACCTTCCAAGAGCTGTGTGAGCGTGTGAGTACAGAGAAGATCAAAAATGACCAATCACTGATCATCACTACTGTTCCAAATGACCAGTCACTAACCACCACTGTTCCAAATGACCAATCACAAATCATTACTGTTCCAATTGACAAATCATTCACTACTGTTCCAAATGACCAATCACTGATCATTACTGTTCCAAATGACCAATCACTGATCATTACTGTTCCAAATGACCAATCACTGATCATTACTGTTCCAAATGACCAATCACTGATCATTACTGTTCCAAATGACCAATCACTGATCATTACTGTTCCAAATGACCAATCACTGATCATTACTGTTCCAAATGATCAATCACTGATCATTACTGTTCCATATGACCAATCACTGATCATTACTGTTCCATATGACCAATCACTGATCATTACTGTTCCAAATGACCAGTCACTAATCGTTACTGTTCCAATTGACCAATCACTAACCACCAGTGTTCCAAATGAGCAGTCACTGATCATTACTGTTCCAAATGACCAATCATTCACTACTGTTCCAAATGACCAATCACTGATCATTACTGTTCCAAATGACCAATCATTAACCAACACTGTTCCAAATGAACTCAGAAAAAACAGCTGAATGTTCACTACAAAGTGATGTTGTCATGGTGCATACTGATGCTAGTTAGGATGCTAACTCTAGCCATAAGATTTGAAGGTGGAGCTTTGTGCAAAAGTGTGTGTGGGGGGAAAGAGGGCAGGATCAACGAGTTCGTTCAACTCCACCCACTTAAAATTTTCCACAAATTTCATGTACTGCAGCTTTAAGTAAAAGTTTACACACGCTAATATACTGAACATCTCCCTGTTAGTGCAGGTCCATTACCACTGTCTCTGTGTGTGTGTGTGTTGCAGAGGAAGTTGCAGAGAGGTTTATCAGTTGTCCAGTTGCACGTTGTAGCTTTTTTCCTTTTAAAAAGAGAGAGAGAGAGAGAGAGAGAGAGAGAGGAAAAGAGAGAATCAACATGCCATTCTCTAATGGAGAGCCACAGTGTGTGTGTGTGTCTGTCCTTCGGCCTTTTCGAGAGTGCTGTTCACTTTCATTCGCTCTGTGTATCTGTGTGTGTGTGTGTGTGTGTGTGTATAAAGAGTCCTCAACTTCTTTATCTCCGTACGCAGGCTAATGCAGCCGGGACAATGTCAGCATGATTTAATGTGCCTTCCCTGCTGGATAACACTCATAAACACGTACACAGGTTCCACTGCGCATAGAAGAGGAAAAAAAAAGAACACGAGAAAAGAGGAAAATATCAAGAGATGGATGGTAAAAAAAAAACGGTTCGGAGCACTTGAAAAGAAAAAAAAAAAAGAGTATGTTCTACATAGTCTTTGTCTCTCAAGGTTGAGAGGAAGCTCTCTCACAAACACAGATTAATTTTACGCGCTCAGAACTTCAATTAGAAGGACTTTTTCTTCAAGTCTGTTAATAATTGTTTGTTAATTGTACGATAACACGTTCAGTGCTACGTGTGTGTGTTTCAGCCATTAGGAGCGAGCGATTATCTGGAGATCGCTCGCCATTTCGATACAGTCATCATCCGTAACGTGCCTCGGCTGAAGGTTGCGCTAAAGGACCAAGCCCGGCGCCTCGTTACGCTTATCGACATCTTCTACGACCAGAAGGTAAAAGAGGAAACTGCAGCACTCTGTAGAACAGCAGAGTTCAGGGAAGTACAGTCTGTGGCCTTGCTAGCGATTATAAGCTCTAGCAATCGTGTCTTCTGAATGTTTGCTTACATACATGCTAACAGAATGTGTTTATTTGATCGCTATTGTTCCAAATGACCAATCACTGATTAATTCTGTTCCAATTGACCAATCACTCTTCACTGCAGTCCCAGATGACCAATCTCTGATCAGTTCTGTTCCAAATGACAAATCACTCTTCCCTTCTGTTCCGATGGCCTATCACTATTGTTCCAAATGACAAATTATGTATAATCTCACGTTATTTGGGACGTAAAAAACGATTAGCTTAATTTTTTTATCCCCAGGGGAGTAACTAGGACGAGGTCAAAAGCTGGAGATCACGTAGCATAATATGTTAGCTGTATAAGAAATAATTTGAGTGAGCTGACAAACATAACTATCATGTTGCAGGAGTAGAAGCTTTCTTCAAGTGGAAATATTATATATCTGAGAAGTGGAATCTTTCTGTCGCTTCCTGTTTCATCTCTAAAGAACCATGTGTGTTTTTCAGGTGAGGGTAGCGGTGTTAGCCGAAGCCCCTCTGTACCGTCTCTTTGATGGAGGCTCTATGTCTGGAGAGGAAGAGAGGGATCGTCTGATGCTCGACGAGCTCGGCCTCACTAATGTAAGCGAGTGCTTTAGCCACAAGGCCAGCAGCGCTTGGCTGTTTTTAAGCATTTCTTCATAAATAACCCCTAACATTTTCTGGACCCTGGGGAAAAAACAACAGATTTCAACATGTAGCCATTTTTTCCAAAAGGTAAACAAGCATTCAGAAACCAAGTGGTTAAATATACAGAGAAACTGAAACCCTGGCCTGGCAGCCAATCAGATTGCTGATTTCACAGAGCAATAGTCTCACTGGTGCATCTGTGGCCAGTACAGAAAGCCATCGAGAGCCACTGTATCCACGGTAACATCAACATACCACCACAAAGAACCAACCACATCTTACAGGAGCAACGCAAGAGAAAAGCAATGTCTGGGTACCAACCAGGCTTGTGTCCTCAACTTTCCTGTTTCCACCAAAACTGTTGGTCTGGAGATCCACAAGGTCAATGTTTATGGTCAAGCTACTATAGCTGAAGCTTTGGTCACTCGTTTCAATGACAGGTATCGGTTTCAACGCTACCAGCAACGGAAATCCTGGGCTGTAGACGATGTGAATGACGTATTGCTCTCTGATGAGTTCACCGTCCCTCCCAGATCCAGGAGAATTAATGGACATTGATGAACATCTCCCATGGCCTGCATAGCCAACAGATCTGAATATTTTTGAACCACTTTGGGGTGTTTTGGAGTCAGGAAACATTTTCCTCCACCAGCACAACCTATTGACCTGTCCACTATTTTGCAAAATCCCCTTAAAATTGCTCAGTCTACTGTGCAGGACTTGTATCAGCCACTCCCAAGAAGTATTGGCCACAAAACACCATCCTAACAAATTAGTGAGGTCTAAAAGTGAGGTCAGGTGTTTTAATTCCACAATCATTCAGTAATTAGCACTCAGGTGCCACTAATGAAATGCACAGGATTGGTCCATCACCAAGATTGGATTTTCAGGTGTGATTACCTCCATACAAGCAAAGCTTTTAGCAGTTCTGGAGTACCTGGGTGTGTATCTGCATCATGTCAAGAAGAAAGGATATGAGCCATAACCTCAGAGAAGCAATTGTTCCTGCTCATCAGTTTGGGGAGGGGTATAAGGCCGTTTCCAAACAATCTCAGAATCACCATGGTGCAGTGACAAGAAGCATTTATAAATAGAGGTCCTTCAAGATATTTGTCCATTTGCAAGTTCAGACTGTATAATGCTCTGAGGCATAAAGATAAAAACCCTGACCTTCATTACATTTTTTATATGAATGACCTCACAGTCAGAAGAAAACACATGGAAGCATGGTTAAGAAAAAGCACCGTCTCTCTACAAAGAACATGGAGCAGCATTTAGGTTACATCACAAAGGTTCTGGATCAATATCCAGGGTGCTGAGACCAAGGTGGAGATGTTTGGTGAAACCACAAAAACTTCATAGCAGCTGTGAAGCATGGAGTGATGATTTGCAGCTTCAGGATCTGGGGAACAATGAACTCCATTTAAAACCAGAAGATTCTTGAGATGAATGTGAGGATGACATTTGGTCATGTAACAGGACAATGATCCCAAAACTCACCAGCAAATCCACATCTGAAGCTAAAAAAATTAAGGTCCAGACCTCAACCCCAATGAGATGCTGTGATGAGATCTTGAGAGAGATGTTCATGAACAAATGCTCTCAAACATCAAGGAACTGAAGCAAATTTTCAGATATTAATAAACTCCAAAAGATGGTTCTAATCAAGGAAGAAAGAAAGAAAGAAAGAAAGGAAGGGGAAGGAAGGAGGGAAGAAGAAACGAACGAACGAAAGAAGGAAGGAAGGAAAGAAGGAAGGAAAGCATGAGCGAACGAAAAAAGGAACAAAAGAAGAAAAGACAAAACTGCACATTTAAACCTGTTTTTTATTGTTTGATGGTTTATAGAAATTATTAAGGATCCCACACCAGGGGGGGGTGCACATTCTTTTTCCCATACCTGTAACTATAAAGCATCATTAACAGTTAAAATTAATAAGCATTTCATAGTGCATTATTGTGTGATTCGTATCTCTTTGTGCGTACGGATGTGTTCAGGAAGCGGCGAAGCGACTGATGCTCTTCACCTCCGAGGAGGAGATTTTTGGCCTGCAGAGGATGCTGTCCCGCCTCACAGAGATGCAGAGCAAGCAGTACTGGATTCAAGCAGAGCGATGGCACACGTGAACCGCCGCTTTAAAGAGCTTCGACTAAACCAGACAAAGTACAACAATAAAATAATACACAAGAAGTTTCTTTACACTCTTAAAAATGAACACACAACCACTGAAGGCCATAAAGTCTTTCAAGTGTATCACATTAATTAAATTATATTATATTGTTTAATCCATACCACAGTTTTACTGAATTCTTGAATATATAGTAAATATATAAGCTATATGGACACTCTGCATAATTGTAGACTAACAATAAGGACAAGAGCCAATCTTATGCAGATGTCTGTGAGCTCCTGTATGCGGAAGATGGCGGATAATGTGGTCTTATCTATCTATAGTCGTTTTTTATTCCTTAAACGCTGTGATGGCGTACTTTTCATACAGCAGTATGACATTAGATTTATGTTATCAAGACTTGAGCAGTAATCTCTTTAAAAAACGAATAAAGAAATCAGAAATGTAACATGAATACCTACATATACACTGATATCAGGTATAACATTATGAGCAGTGAGAGGTGAAGTAAATAAGACTGATGATCTCCTCATCATGGCACCTGTTAGTGGGTGGGATATATTAGACAGCAAGTGAACATTTTGTCCTCAAAGTTGGGGTTTTAGAAGCAGGAAAAATGGGTAAGGATTTGAGCGAGTTTGACGAAGAGCCAAAGTGTGATGGCTGGATCAAAGCATCTCCAAAACTGCAGCTCTTGTGGAGTTTTCCCAGTCTGCAGTGGTCAGTATCTATCAAAAGTAACCTTTAAGTGCTAACATCTTGGTGCCAGATAACACAGCACACCTTTAGGGATCTAGTGGAGTTCATGCCTCAACGGGTCAGGGCTGTTTTGGTAGCAAAAAGGGGAGATAGATAGATAGATAGATAGATAGATAGATAGATAGATAGATAGATAGATAGATAGATAGATAGATAGATAGATAGATAGATAGAAATATTTGCGTCGAATAATGCTTCTGTCGTTTAAAAAAAATAATTATACTAACAGCGGAAGGTACACAGCACCCCCTAGTGGTGACCTGTTTAGATCGAGCAGAAAAAAATCTGATGGGGGGGGGGGGGTAATCGAGAACAAAAAAAATTTGCTTTTCCAGTGTAATGTGTTTACCCTCATCCTTAATATGCAAATTTGCCTCTGGTGTGTGTGTGTGTAGTTTGCATGTTCTCCCTGTGCTTCTCTTTCCATCCAAAGACATAGCCATCTCTAAATTGTTTGGGGTGTGTGTGTGTGTGTGTGTGTGTGTAAGCTTGGATGGATGAATGGATGGATGAATGGATGGATGGATGGGTAGAAGGATATATGGATGGAAGGGTGTATGGAGATGGATGGATAGATGGATGGATGGAAGTTCACAATGCCAGCTTAACGTGGATCCCAAAGCTCAAATGAATAATTCAGCTAAAAAATAGACACCATGAATTGACCACCATGGGTTCTAGAGCCTTCAGCCATACTGCTCCACGTCTTTGGAATTCTTTCCCCAAAAAAATCCGTAACAGATTCTCCAACCAAATACAGTGTAGAGCTGTGCGGTTTCTCGAATACGTGTTGTATAGATTGGTGTAAACTTCCTTTAGATCATTCATCTGTGATCAAAACCTGCTTTCCATGAACCCAACAGGACCATTTCCTTCTGCATTGTTTCGGAACAATAGCAATGTAAACACACTCGCATACAGTATGCTACACTCTCACACAACAAACACTACTTTATAACCACACTCTGGTTCCTAACCTTCATCCTGGATCCTCCTTCTGTGTCTCAGAGCTTTTCTTTGCTCTCAGCACAACTCATGTAACTACTAACAGCCTTTTCTCAGCTGAACTGGACACGGTTTGAGAACGTTTGACGTCATAGCCCTGAGGTTGAGCGTTTTTCTTTTCTTGCCCGTTAGATGGCAGCAAAAGACTGGGTTTTTTTCAGGCTGTTGGTGCGAGTGCTTGTTCTGTTTCGTTGCCATGCAGCATAAAATGTCTAAATACAACGAAATTCTTTGCTACGATGCTAAACAACCTGCAAAAATGACATAATTTAGATTAGCAATAAATCATAATAAACTGTAAACATTGCATACAGTCATATAGAGACACAATGAGGCACAATTATGCACATCACATACATTTAAACAAAAAATAAATAAAACATAAATAAATGAGGTATGACATCAGAAACGAGTGCTCGTGCTATAGTTTGTGGATGATGTTGCGCCACAGTTCCATAAAGGTGATGACGTGTGCATCATTGTGTATAAACGTGCAGTGTATCTAAGGCACGTGCATGCATTAGGCTTTAATTACATCACTGCATGGCCACAAAGGCAGTCCTGCTTTCTAATGGACGGATGAACCTCTTTACCATTACATCATGATTTGGACTCGTGGTCATGGCGCACCCTGAAAAACCTTGCTTTTTATCCTTTAGTGTTACAGGCTCCAAAAATGTTTTGTCGCGTTAGAGGCCATTCTTCATGAAGAACATAACATAACATAACATAACATAACATGGCGCGCGACCCGATGCCTCGCTGCAGGCTGGTGGCGCGCACAGGTGGAAAGTGGCGCGCGCACTCCGTCCATCGCATGCACGAGCCCTGCGTCACGGTGCTCATCATCTGTGAGGGAGGGAAAAAAATACAACAAAGATGTTGTGAACAAAGATATGCTGGATTGTGGTGTTTGAATGAGTGAAATAGAGAAAAAGGCAATAAATATTTATTATAATATAAAATAATACTCACGTGAAATAAACACTATTTTGTATTAGACATAGAGGTTTGTGTGAAATCATTGGTCATAAGACGCACTGGTTCTTTATTTCTAACAGTATGATGTCACATCTTTGAAAGCTCTCTCGTGCTGGCGGAAAAAGGGGGTGTGTCAGGAGCTTTTACATGGGATTAAAGGGCCAGCATGGAGCACTAAAGGATGCGGACACCTGACCGAACATCTCTGATGTGCTGGATGAACATGATTTATTTACTGTTTTAATGGATGCTCTAGATGATCATTGGTGAGATCAGACTCTGATGTTTGGATGTTTTGGAGACTCCAGTTGAGTGGGGTTGAGTCAGAGTCAGGGCTCTGTGCTGGACACTCGAGATCTTCCACACAGAGAGAGAGAGAGAGAGATAGATAGATAGATAGATAGATAGATAGATAGATAGTATATTTGTGTGTGTGCAATCAGTGTGAATGAAATGCTGTACACACAGTGGACTTGTATTCTACTAAACGAACGTCAATAGCTTGTCAGATGTGTAAACACACACACTCTTCATTCTCATGCAACTTGCACTATATTTGGCAATCTTAGGCTTGTCTGAACATGCCCTCGTGTGAGCGCTCGCTGTACTTCACGGGCCATGGCCCTTTAAAAGGCGATCCCACGCGCAGAGAAGGGAGGGAGGGGGTGGATGACGGGTTTAATCTCTTCTCTCTTTTTCTCTCTCTCTCTCGCTTTCTGTCTGTCTGCAGTCAGTCCTTTGTATAATTTGATCACGAGCTAGTTTAGTGCTGGAGTGTGTTCTGAGCTACAGTAAGAAAACAAGAGCACAAGATTTTTTTGTTTGCTTTTTTCCAGATCGCGAGAGATTAGCTGGTGTCTCTCTCTCTCTCTCTCTATTTTGCACAGCATTCTCTTTGTGAGTAAAAAGGAACGCGGAGAAGCGAAACCAAATGACTAATACGAGCAGTGATATTCTAGCTTTCTAGATCTCACGCTGCGTTTTTTTTATTATTATAAATTTTGTTTTGAATTTAAGTCCTGGTCCTCTGGAGAGCGCGTGGAGATTTGACTGAATGGGATGGTTTTAGTGACGTCTTGGCGCTCTCTCCTTGGCTGTTGGCGAAGTGCGCGTGAGACTCACAGCTGCATTACATCAGTGCTCAGTGTGAGCTCGTGCGCGCCGCAGAAACGGAGTCCGGTGTACGGCGGGGAAGGCTGCGGGATCTGAACAGGTCCCGGTGAATGGTGTGTGTGCGTGCGTGTGTGTGTGTGTGTGTGTGGTTAGACTATAATAGACAAATCATTATATTCTATTTTATTCTATTATAGCGCACAGTTTTGCTGAACGCACGTGCCATCTGTAACCTAATTCGTGTGTGTGCGTGTGTGTTTTCTCTTGACAATCTCTACAGATTGTCGGGACGCGTTCATGGCACGACACTTTGAGAGTATCTAAACTTGCACAGAGGAGCTCGTGCAGCGACAGGCTACAGGTTCCGACGTCTCCATGGCTGAGACAACATCCACCGAGCCTCTGTCCAGTCTAGACGTGGCCATAGACCCGGACTTTGAGCCTCAGAAGCGCCCGAGGTCATGCACTTGGCCGCTGCCGGAGTCCAGCTTGGCGAAACCAGAGGCCAAAGACACGTACATCATCCCGGAGGAAGAGGATGATGAAGAGACTGCAATGGCTGTCAGCGCGAACGGAGACGACGGCAGGCCCGATGGGCTGAGCTCGAGTGGGGATCAGGATCAGGATCATGCGGGATCGCAGAGCCAGGTCGAGGCTGCAGCGCGCGCAGCTGAGGTGAACGGACAGGGGGTGCAGCAGCAAACCCCACGCAAGTCTTCATCTCGCAGGAACGCCTGGGGTAACCTGTCCTACGCAGATCTTATCACAAAAGCCATAGAGAGCACGCCGGACAAAAGACTGACCCTCTCCCAGATTTACGACTGGATGGTCAGAAATGTCAGCTATTTCAAAGACAAAGGAGACAGCAACAGCTCTGCTGGCTGGAAGGTACGTAGACACTACTGTCAGTATGCATTTCATAGCTAATTTCTTCATATTAGGTTCGTGCTAAGGTGCTCATGCAAAGTACACCGCGATCGCCACAACCAAAACAAAAACAAAAACAAAAGGAACACATGTTCTGGCGTGCGCGCGCGTTTGGGCCCGTGTCTCAAGACGAGCGCGCGCTTCCAGCACAGCGACAGGAGCGTCCGCGTGACTCAGTTAGGCGGCGATGCTTATGACATCATATGTAAACAAAAACATTATTAATTTTTTAATGCGTTTAAAATGTTTGCTGAACTCGTTGTTCGAAGGACATTAAAAGACAGGCGCGTGAATAATTACGCTGTCATCTTTACTTAAAAAAGAAACATAAATCAGGGTAATGCAGTGGAATTCATTTGTAATTATCTATCATTTAGATGATTAAACACATTGTTAACCTGTAATACCTTGCGAAGGTAAAGATGTGAGTCTCTCTCGAGCCTTTTGTAGTGTAAAGGGTGTTATGACTTGCATGACATAGGACATAGGAAGTTATTATCACTGCTCAGACGACAACGTGATCATAATTTATCAGTAATTACACACACACACACACACACACACCTCCATTGTGTGACACACCTGTAGGCGGAACTCAGCCTTCACTACATGAATTATGATGAAATCTTTAAAACAATGTGTTTCCTATATCTGGTCAGGTTCAAGAAAACCTGCCTGGACATGTTCCTGTGAAGGTTGTGCTCATATGTTTTCTGCCTAAAGGTGGCTACAGACTAGACAAACTGTAACACAAATCAAGATGGAGAACATCTCAGAGTCCTCCAGGATCTTGGCACTGGTTAGGTGATTAGCTAACAGTAAAGATAGCTAACTAAAAGCGGATAGCAGGGTATTTATGGACAAGATCAGATGGGACTCGCTTGAGTTCGGGGGTTACTTCAACACAAAAAAGCACAGTGTTCTTCTAAGGCCTGTAGTACATAATTGGTTAAATCAAATTTTACAACACCACCAAAAGCTTTTAAAAAGCTCACGTTAAGGTCATCAGTTTATCAGTAAATCAAAATGAAGGGCCAGTTTCACTAAAAACCTCGAGGAAGATCAGACTCCTAAAATCTCAAGAAGAATTTAAAGATGTATTTAAGCATCTATGTGGTCACTAAGGGTCAATAAGGAACAACCGGATATCATCATTACAATTTGTTGTGAAAACACCAGAGATAGATATAAGAGCTCCACATCTGTTTATCTGCTCTGTTAGCTAAATTCCTGATGGTAAAAACCAATATATGGAAGCCATCCAAAGAAATGTGGAGTCTTCACGTGTACGAGAGTCAAAAGCAGGCCTTGTGTAAACAAAGCTTGGGTCTTTCTTTGGACCATATGTCCAGACATTTCCTTTCCAGTATAGTCAGGTCACATTGGAGAACACAAACCTCCCTATATGGCTTTTTATTGTGCTATAACATGCACACACCGTGCTTCAGATAGCTTTTGTTCTTCTGTTGTTATCTGAGAGAAAGAGAGAGAGAGAGAGAGGTCTCCTGTCCGCTCCGCAACACATTCCTTCCCAGAGCTATTACTGAACTGAACATCTGGCACAGTGCCAGCATGTCATATTAAACCTAGACAAATTTAACAAAATGATCGCGTGCATTTAAGGTGTGTATCTTTAGCTCACAGGGTGTGTATGGCTGGAAATTCTGCACCTGATGATATAATACAAAGTTTCTCTCAAGGTTTAACCTGCATGAATTAGACGCAGAAATGAAGCTCTGAGTGTCTATCTGGACGTCGTGATGGACTTTCCTTTGTCTGATGGGATGTGCTGCGGTTGGAGAAGAAGAGGGGGGTGGGGCAGGACGGTCAGGGGTAGCATAGGTAATAATGCAGCGCTCATAAAGTCGCAGTCGATGAAAAGATATGGAGGTATGCAGTGCGGAAGGGTCAGTCGTGTGAAGCGTGGTGAAGGATCGTTTATCAATCACCACTGAAGAATTCATCCTCATGTTTTGAAGAATTCGCACCTTTCTCCATGTGTGTTTTAGGTGTTTTGGGCCATTGTGCAGCACTAGCTGCAAAAGGAGAACAGAGAAGAACTTGTGAAGAACTATCAGTTTGATCTTCATGTTGTAGTTCTTCAGCTGAACCGAGTGAATAAATCCATGTGGGTGGAAGCACAGGGCTGCAGCATGTGCTCAGAAGTAAATAATGTCTTCTTTTCTAGCGTCATGTGATTGGTGGCTTGTTGCCATGGTTGCCCATGTGTGGTGTAAGTTCACAAGAGGGTGAGGTGGTGTGGGCGCCTCACTGGCTGGCACTGCTGCCACAAAGCATTTGAGTGTGTGTGTGAGCGAGGATGTTTTGTCAGTCAGGATAGTCATAGGTTTTTCAGACGGTCATGTGTTGCCATGGTAACCCACCGAACCTTGGATGACAGGACTACGAGAGAGAGTACGGTTCCTTTTCCATCCAAACTGGAAATCTTTCCAGAACGTAGAAATGTGTCTCTGTTAATTAGGACTACAATTATTCAGAGAAGTCGACACGGTTAAATGTGTGCCAGATGAACACACACACACAGATTCCTTTGTTTGAAATGATTCATTGCATCATGTCTTTATCAAGCCTTTTGGGTTCTTCTGAGATCCTCAGGATTGCTTAGGGTTTCTCTGGGTTTCTCTGACCTTTACTGTAGGTGTATTGCCTAAGATCTCACACAGTCTCAGGTGTGAATGATCATGCAAGTGTGTGCACGGTGCTCTGTGATACACCGGTGTCCTATCCCACTAAATTCCCTTTGTTCCTGACAAAAGCTCCAGATCCAGTTCCATAACTCCAGCTTGATCAGGCTAAGACACACTTCCTGTAAGTGAGTGCATCAGAATCAAAAGTACTTCCAAGGACATGAAAGGTCATACACTGTGGGAGATTCTGGCGCATCTTCTATACTCCAACACTGCACTTCTGTTTTTTATTGCACTTGAAATTGACCCCCCCCCCTTTGTTGGTACGATCCGACCTTCTGAAGACTTCTGAAGGTCTGATTTGTCCTCACGACTTGTCCTGTGCGATTAAAGCTGTCTGCTACGGCAGTGTCGCTGAGGCAAAACAGTTCTTAATTAAAATTAATAATTGTCTACCATAAAGCTAGCATTCTTTGAGTACAAAGGTACTTGATCTTCAGCTCCATTTTCTTCGGTTCCTTATCCTCCCTTTTTACTCTCACATCTAGTGGTCTCCTAAGTAGGAACAAAGGGCAAGTGAAGCATGTCTCATGTCCTAAATCATTCCTCGTCCAGAATAAAGATCTAGTGTTGCGCTCTCCAGGGAAGAGCTGAGCTAAGCAGAGCTGGACAAAGAGAACAATGGAGTGAGCAGGGCACTGTACGTCAGTGGACGCTGAAGATTGATGACGTTTGCGTTGTTGTTTTTTTCCCCTTGGATTCGGATCCAAGACGTCTCCCTTTATTCAGGGAACTGCGACATTCCTGTTCGCTTCCTCTTTTTCCCTCGCTCCATGACTAAACAAATGGCTCAGTAGCCACATGCAAGTATGAGATTTGCTAGTCAAAGGTGCTGTAATGTATACTCCAGCTGTCTCGGGATGGAACCCTATAGAGGAACGATGATCCTTTTAGTGCTCTGGGATTTGTACCTGGTAAAGGTTTACACTAAGTCTGAAAATCTGAAGTAAAGAACGTTCCGGATGACTAAAGAAAGCCGAGTTGACAGCTAAGCTCTGCAGGCGCAGCTAGCTAGTGTTCGAGGACATGCTATCTTGAAGCCCTTTATCGCAAATTTCCACACGTTTTAGTGTTTGCACACCTGTCTTAACGGTGACCCCCAGGGCAGCCCCGGTGATATTCGAGCAGTCGTGCACCAAAAGTGCAGCGTCAGGACTCCGGCTGAACTCCGGCAGTAAAGTTTCAGAGGCTGAAGCTCCTGTTTCACTCTCAGCAGGTGAACAGGTTTGTGCCTGTAACGCTATCAGTGCTTTAAACACACACTGTAAAGAATGGAGATCTTACAAGCCTGTTGCTTTCTGCGGCTAGATTTGTGTTCTTTCAGTTTTATTCATTCTACTATTAATCCTCCCCCATACTCTCTCTCTTTCTCTCTCTCTCTCTCTGTTTCTCTCTCTCTCTCTCTCTCGGTTTATGAGGGCATGAAATTGCTCCAGAGCTCCGAGGCACATCGAGTCCTGTCTCTACTATCTGTCTCTTTTTCTCTCTCTCACTCGCTCTCTCTCTTTCTCTATTTATCCTTCTGCAGGTTTGCCTTTCTTGTACTCACTCTAAATAGCTGACTCGCACGTTTTTATTTAAATTAGCTCACTCTTACACAATCCGGCATGTTTATACCACTTGTTTGCTGCATGTTTTGTTTTTCTTAAATGGATTTTCACGTCTCATTTATTAGTTCAAATGAAAAAGAAATGCGTTTATTGCAAACTATTATATTCGGCTGCATGCCAGAATCACATTTGTGGAACCTTTGCCCAATTAATCAATCAATCAATTGATTAATAATTAAACAATTAAATCAGAGCTATTCTTGTTGACTTGTCTGTACAGTAAATGACTAAAGAACATTATAATAAACGGCACACAGGATTTACATTAATGCAATAACGTGGTACTGAAGCGTGCATGCACTCTAGATGTGTGAAAGCAGTTCTAATGGTGTAGCTAGAGCCCAGAGTGTGCCTGCATACTGAAAGGCAATAGTCTTACCCCCACACACACACACACACATGCTTTACCCTGCATTAAAGTAGCTATGGTGCTTTTGCTCTCTGCCTTAAACAAATGAGAGGCAATCCAGTGCATCAGAACCAGTCCTTCACAGGCTTTAGCAAGTTCACGGTCCAGTGTCTTCGTACCGCCTACTGCCCGTTAATGCCCCGTGTGCTCGTCTGTACAGAGAGACTTCTTTCTGCAGCACAGTGCTCCGGCTGCACGCTTCAGAGCTTCCCTTATTTGTATGTTCATGTGTGGAGTCCACTCCTCTTTTTTTTTTTACACTTTTTTGGCTTTCATGTTTTCTTCATGTCACAGTTTTTCTGTAAGATTTCCGTGACATTGATACTCTCACTCATGAAGCGACTGCTAGCCAGTCACTTCTGTCAGCGTATTAAAACCTTGTCGTAATTTCTGTGTATAGACCAACCAGGCATAACATAATGACCACAAACCTAATATTGTGTTGCTGCCAAAACAGCCCTGCCCCGTCCTGCACTGTGTATTCTGACACCTTTCCATCAGAACCAGCATTAACTTCATCAATTTGAGCAACAGTAGCTCGTCTGTTGGATCGGATCACACGGGCCAGCCTTCACTCCCCACGTGCATCAATGAGCCTTGGTCACCCATGACCCTGTCACCAGGTCACCACTGTTCCTTCCTTGGACCACTTTTGATAGATACTGACCACTGCAGACTGGGAACACCCCACAAGAGCTGCAGTTTTGGAGAATCTGATCCAGTGGTCTATCCACCATCACAATATGGCCCTTGTCAAACTCCATTTTTCCTGCTTCTAACATCAGCTTTGAGGACAAAATGTTCACTTGCTGCCTAATATATCCCACCCACTAACAAGTACCATAATGAGGAGATAATCAGTGTTATTCACTTCACTTCTCAGTCTTCATAATGTTATGGCTGATCGGTGTATATATTTATAAGAAAATGGAGTTCCTTCAGTGCTACTTTGAGGAAGGACGTTCATATTTTGGATATACTGATAGCATATCATGGCATAAATGATGAATCATAATGTTATACCTGATCAGTGTATCATTAGTGTTGTGAAAAGTGTTTTGTTTCATAGTGTTTTGTTTCAGACACTAATAACAGGAACAGCACCTACTGCAGAAGAGTGTTTCTTTTCTTCTGCTACCTTTTTTTTTCTTTCCTCAGTAAGGAGGCCCGGACTGGGGTCAGGCTTTATCTCTCTCAAGCACATGTAGGAGGTTATAATAGTGCACGCATTAGCATGAAAGCTTGTAGTGTACAGTGCGCTGATGTTCTTTTTTTTCTCTCCCTAATTTGGATAGGCAAACCCATCTTTCAGCATTCCGGCAGATCTTTACGAGGTTTATCCAGCGCTTTGGTGTGTGGACAACGGGGCGGTCATGTAGATTCCTGAAAAAAGTGGCGTCTAAGTAACCAAAAGCTGTGTGTTAAAACGATCCGCGTGCCAAGACTTTTAACAAGCGTCTCGTACGACATGGTGATGCTGCAGAATGGACAATTAGCTGTAAGAACTTCTGGTATAAATGATCTTATAGGAAAAATGTCTGTGGAGAAGCAGGAGATGCTGCGCAAGAAAAAGTGTACAGATAGATAGATAGATAGATAGATAGATAGATAGATAGATAGATAGATAGAGAACATGAGCAGTCCAGGATCATTATCTGGTTGCTGGTGACATCACTGTTTGCCTGAGAAGGCTTTTACCCTGATTAATTGACCATGTGGTCGTATGTCTATAGTCTATAGGACTGCTTTTGTGTCTAGTGTAAAGTGGATCATATGTCCAATATTCTTAGTTTCTCTCTTTCTCTCTCTCTCTCTCTCTCTCTCTGCCTGCCCCCCCTCTCGTGTATATACAGGGTTAATGTTCCTTTCCCGTCTCCTTCTCTTTTGTTTGTTTTGCTTTTCTTTCACCTAGTATTTCTCTCCCTCATTCCCCCGCCCCGCTTCCTGCAGCTGTGGCTCTGCCGATGGTTCAGAGGTTTTTCCATGAAAACACAAAAAGCTGCACGAATATAAAAAAAAGGACACCACATCAGATTCTAACTGGTATAAATGCTTTACTGATCAGAATTTTTAGAAATCTTTGCACCTCCTTTGACCCTGTTCCACTGGGGGAGATGATCATGAGGGATCTCTACACTCTAGTCTGAATCTTCTGGTGACATCACTGGATGAACAAAGTTCTGGAGAAGGATTAAAACGTTTCGGATAGATTTTTAATAGGAATCCAAGACGACGGCGTCTAGGAAAAGCAACCGAACGTTGCACTCTAATGCCTTTAGTGTATAAAGATTAGAGTTGCAGTAGTAATCAGGTGCCTGGTCATGTGGTCAGATGGCCATGTGAGCAGCTCTCAGTGTGTGTATGTGATTAGAAGAGTCAGTTTATCATACAGTAATCTACTGACTGTAGCTGATTACATCTACCACACCATCACCACCCAGATACCAGGACTGAGTGAGTGAAAGAAACTGAATTGTATTGAGGTCAGAAGATAAAAGAGCAAAGGTAGCAACTGAGAAGCTTTTTATCAGCGTGATCTTTAATCAGACGGCTTCATGAGGTCACCAGGTGTGTGTCCTTCGACGACGTGGTGGTTCACCTGAAACGGGTCTGCTTCTGGTCAGAGAACTGGTCAATCAAATGTTTGGGAATCTATAGACAAAGCGAAAGACAGAAAAAAGCGACAGAACATGCAAATATTCATCTTAAATCTTTAATCTCTCGCTCTCTGTCGGTCTGTCTCTCTCTTTGTCTTTCTCACTCTCTGTCTCTCTCACTCTCTGTCTGTTTCTCTCTCTCTCTGTCTCTCCCCCCTGTCTGGCTGTTTGTCTCTCTCTCTGTCTGTCTGTCTCTCTCTCTCTCTCTCTCATCATGAGCGTCTCTGGACCGAGCTCAGTCTCTATCCATTTTCCGTGACGCCCCGTTTCCCCCCTTTCGCACTCCATTTTCAGACCCTTTCTCTCTTTCACTCTGTTTCGCTGTATGGAGAATAGAAAAGCTGTGATTGGTTAGACGGCACTCCGCCCCCGCATGTGACTGGCTGGAACATTCAGTGGGCCACTCAGCACTGTGGAAGTGTATGTAGGTCAATGTGTGTGTGTGTGTGTGTGTGTGTGTGTGTGTGTGTGTGTGTGAGAGAGAGAGAGAGAGAGAGAGAGCCGTGACCGTGTACCCTGGCAGTCTTCCAGCTCACTCCTTCTGAGAGAGAAAGAGAAGAGAAGAGAGGGGGAGGGAGAGAGAAAGAGAGAGAGAACCACAGAGAGAGAGAGAGAGAGAGAGAGAGGCCTCCTACACTCCAACTGTAACTCACAGAGGGAAAAGAAAAAAAAATAAACACGGCTATTCGATCTTCAATTTCTAAAAAGTGTTTGTTTCTAAAAAGTTTCAAACCACGCAGAAAGATGAAAAAAAAAGAGAAAAAAACAGGATGCAGAACGCCGACTTGTTACCATAGCGACAGGTCAAACCGGCGTCCTTTCTGTTTTTCGTGTCCCGCGTCCAGCTCTATTCCCGATCCCACAGGAAACCGTTTCGTCGGAGAGCTCTGTGCCCTAAATTCGTCCTTTTCTTCCTTGCTGAAGATGTGTGACAAGGTGCATGAGGCTTTACTGGATATAACCACCTGCAGAAACACACACACACACACACACTCACTCGAGCTGTCACTTCTGTCGTGTCATTGCGCAGCAGCTGTCTAGACCGTAAAGCCACTCTGAACTCTCATGAGCTTTGCATTGTGCAGCGTGCATGCTTTAAAAACCCACACACACACACACACACACACACAGATTTAGAGAACTTAATGCTCTGCCAATAAATTATTCACTGACGCTCTGTGCGGTCTTTACCCAGATTTCAGACGGCCCACACGCGTATGCGCATGCATGCAGCTTCTCTGAAGACGTTTAAAGAAGACGACTTCAGGAAGACGACGTTCACCCAGAACACCACACACACACACACGCCTCGTTATTTATAACTCGCTATTTAATAAATGCAGAAGTAGCGCCGAGGGTTTTTTCGGGGATCGGGTTTGCGGTGGTTATTAGAGTCTTCCTTAAGCCGTGTTTACACAGGGACTTGGTTTAGATGCTTGAACACGCGTACAGAGACAGAACACACACCTTTTGAACGAACCAGCGTCTAAAAACTGGCTGACCGGTGGAGCCGTGTGATCTGACACGTCTGCAAGAAAACATAAACACACTTCCCTTTTTCTTTTTTCTACGGCCTGTCTTAAATGCTCAGTGACTCAGCGATTGTATGCAACACATGATGTTATAGATCTGGGATTTTTGCACGTAAGGAAGCATGATTTTTTTTCGTGCATGCGTGTGTGCGTCTGAGCGTCCACGTTTGGTCCGAGCTCTGAGCTCGGTGTTATTATTGCAGTGTTATTATGCGACTCCTCTGGGAGGGTGGAGGAGGAGGAGGAGGCGAGTGTTGAGGATTTCTGTGTAACAGCCTTGTTGCTTTGCAGGTTTTTCAAGTTTTGTTTTTTTTTCTCTAACAGAAGATTTAACAAGCGACTCGATGTTTCATCATCTGTCTCGTTTTTTTTTTTCACACCTGTTTTTGACCGCTCATGCATGAGAGGTTGCGAGTTTTTAAACATTTCAGAAGAACAGGGTAGAAAGTGTGTAACTGTTTTGGCTGGGGTCCAACCTCTGTGTGTGTGTGTGTGTGTGTGTGTGTGTGTAAGAGTGTGTGTGTGTGTGTGTGTGTGTGAGAGTGTAAGAGTGTGTGTGTGTGTGTGTGTGTGTGTAAGAGTGTAAGAGTGTGTGTGTGTGTGTGTGTGTGTGTGTGTGTGTGTGTGTGTGTGTGAGAGAGTGATATTCTGGCACTGTGCCAGAAAGCTCCCCCAAAGGCTAAAGAGAGGTAACGTGTTTTTTTTTCTTCAGGGTTTTATCACGAAATTCAGCTGACATGAAGCAGAGGAAAGTCTGTGCTTCAGGAATCGATAGGAAAGTGTCCGAATTCGTGGCTCCGGCGTCGTTCTTGCGAAATATCTGGACTAATTGTGCCCTGAGGTGTTGGAATTCAAATAGAGAAACCACGGCGACTTGTTGGACGAGTGTATTTAATATTCCTCTCTTAACAGCTCCTTATCATGCTCTCGAGTTTTTGTAAATCTCTCACTATATTCTGCTTGGCTTTCTCTTGTTCCGATTTCACATCGAGATGTTTTGTTGATGTGGGGCGAAAAAAAGGAAAGAAAGAACCGAGTCCGATGGCGTGATGAGGGATTAGGAGACGAACGAGGGAAGAAAATCAATACGGGAGCGTGAGCTGGGGCTCGGAGCGCTCGTCTGAGTCTGATGGGTTTCGGTGGGTTTCATCATGCCTCTGAGCCTCGCTACTGAAAACGTGCCTCATGGAGAGAAGAACAAAGACACACAGAGAGAGAGAGAGAGAGAGAGAGCGAGAGAGAGAAGGGGAGACAGACAGAGAGAGAGAATGAGAGTGAGAGAAACAGACAGAGAGAGAGGGAGAGAGAGAGAGACGAGGGGAGACAGACAGAGAGAGAGAATGAGAGTGAGAGAGACAGGCAGAGAGAGGAGGGGGCGAGACAGACAGAGAATGAGAGTGAGAGAGAGACAGACAGAGAATGAGAGAGACAGAGAGAGAGAAAGGGGGGAGACAGACAGACAGAGAAAGAGAGAGAGAAATATAGAGTGAGGAGTGGGAGAGAGAGACAGACAGAAAGAGAGTAGAACAAAGACATTGAGAGAGTGACAGACAGACAGAGAAAGAGAGAGGCAGACAGAGCATGAGAGAGAGAGAGAAAGGGGGGAAACAGCCAGAGAGAAAGTGACAGACAAAGAGAGAGAGAGAGAGAGAGAGAGAGACAGAGAGAGAGACAGAGAGAGAGAATGAGAGTGAGATAGACGAGGGAGAGAGAGAGAGAGAGGGCAGACAGACAGAGAGAGGGAGAGACAGACAGACAGGCAGAGAGCAGAACAAAGACACTGGGAGAGAGACAGACAGACAGACAGAAAGAGAAGGAAACAGTGAATAAAAAGTGCAAGGGGACAGAAGAGTGAGAAATTGAAGTGTGGTGTCTGTTGCACTGCTACACAATCCAAACATACACACATTCCAGGAGTTTTGTTTAGAGTTTTTATACAAAGTTCTTTTTTTTGTTGGGTTTGTGTAGTAAAAAATAAAACCTGACACAACACACTCCTGAGTGTAAAGCCCTGGAGTCGAGGAGATCCAGTCACACCTTTTACTGTGTATCCATCATCCATCCACGTGGGGTTGTGTTTGCTAATTCATTACTCAGCACTGGCAAATATTGGTGGTTTTGTGTGTGTGTGTGTGTGGTTCGGCACCACGCTGCTGAAGTTGCTCGCACCAAGACAAGACTCGTACAGTGACTCGGCTCGTGGTGAAACCTGTGTTTTGTGGATGTGTGCCTTTTTTCTTTTCTCCATGCTGCCACGTTGTAGCAGAAACAGGAAGTCATGTGACTTGAAAGTCAAGGGAATAGGAACCTAGCATGTGTGTGTGTGTGTGGGAGAATTGCTGCTGCAGCAGAAAATCCCATGACATGCGGTTCGACTGTATTCTTTCTATCCGTTTCCCTTTTTTTTTCATTCCTTTATGTTTGTTAGCCAAATCCTGATACACGTAGATTTCACACCTTTCCTTAGAAACACGGCAGAGAACTGACCCATGGAGTGGTCAGCAGGTCTCTGCTGGAATCCCTGCTGCATTTATGTCCTGCTGCATGCAGCCGTGATTCATTTAGGAAAAAAAAAAAACAGACCAGGATGAAGAGGGTTTTATGCTGGCAGCTCAGTGATATTTTATCAGCTGGCATTTAATGCTGCATTGCATTCATCCAAAGGTGTGTGTGTGTGCGTGTGTGTGATGGAAAATAAATATATATATATATATATATATATATATATATATATATATATATATACATATATATATACATAGAAGAACATTTTCCTTTGCAGTGACTAGACTAGACTGATGAGCTCAGCAAATTAGAGTGTAACACACACACACACACACAGAGCGACTGTCTAGTACAGATAAGGCTGTGGGTTAGACTCTACTGTAACATTAAGATCATTTATAACGCGATATAAAAGTATCAGCTCACACGGCTGTGGTGAGGGGAAAAAAACAACAGCAACGTTTCAATAAAACCTCCAACTTTTTAGATTGTCTATGCAAGGAAGCAACAGATATTATTTATTTATCTAATTTTATTTATGTATTTATTTTAATTTTTTTTAATATTATAATTTTTCTTTCATAGGACTTACATATATAAATATAGCCTTTATTTATTTATTTGTTTGTTTGTTTGTTTTTATTTTTAGAATAGTTTGTAGGACTTGCATAGATAAAACAGCCTCTATTTATTTTTCTTATTTTTTTGAGAAACGTTTTTAAAACTTGCAAAGATCAATATAGCCTCTATTTATTTATTTATTTATTTATTTATTTATTTATTTTAGAACTTGCATAGATACCGCCTCTGTTTATGTATTTATTTATGTTATTTACTTATTTATTTATTTTTGAGAATAGTTCATGGAACTTGCTTAGGTAAATACAGCCTCTATTTATTTATTTATATATTTATTTATTTATCTATCTATTTATTTATTTGTTTTTAGAACAGTTCATAAAACTTGCATAGATAAATACAGCCTGATTTTTTTTTAAGAATAGTTCATAAAACTTACATAAATAAATACAGCCTCTATTTATTTATTTAAATTTTTTTAAGAATAGTTCATAAAACTTGCATAGATAAATACAGCCTCTATTTATTTATTTATTAATTTATTTATTCATTTATTTAATTTCATTTTATTGAGAATAGTTCATACAACTTGCACAGACAAATTCAGCCTTTATTTGTTTGTTTGTTTATTTATTTATACTGACCCCATGCCATGTCATAAGTTGTATCTACATCTCGATCCCACTGGAAACAGAAAACACTGTAAAGACGCCTGGTCAAAGGTCTGATTGAAACTGTCGGTGATATCAGGTTTTTTCTGGCCAGTGGAGCAAGTGCTTAAAGAACACAGTGTTCACTTCAGCCGTCGCTAAAAATACATTTGTGTCGCCCAAAGTTTATGTGTGGGTTTATGTGCGCAAGTACGCCCAAGGCCGCGCAGGGTGTCCGGTTAAGCCCAAGGGCTTCTGGGTATCCATTACCATAGGAGGTGCTGGGATTGGGACAGGGCATTGGGAAGGCAAGCGGGAAGTGGATTGAGCAACGGGGGAAAAGTGTGTGTGTGTATGTGTGTGTGGTGTTTACTGAAGTGTTAAAGCTCTTGTTTCATTCTGTGGCCCGAGCCAAGCGTCGTCTTTGAGTTTAAAAGTTTTTTTTGGGGTTGTGGAGCTCAAGATGTCGTCTCATGGTCATTTATCAGCTGTTGACAGGAAGGGAGCATTTAGCCTTTTTCCTGATTAGAGGGAAGAAGGCGTCTCCTCCCTCTCGATTAGTCAGATAGGTGAACAGGAAGTCTGCTGAAACGAATAAGGAAGAAGAAACATTTTCACACTTTTCATATATCTGTAAGCGAGTTATTCCTCATTAGGTTCTTCAAAACAAAAAAAGTCCAGCGGAGACAGGAATGGCTGCTAACACTCAGCTTAGAGTTTCGTTAATGGATATTCACACGCAGTCTCTTTCACACTGGGATAAAGCGAATGAATGGATCGTGGCGGAAAATAAAGGAAAAATCAAAGCTGAAGAATGAATAAGAACATTAAGGGGATTAACTGTGTCTGAAACCTAAGCGCTGGCTTTCAGTACAAGTCTCCTGTTCTTTCTTCATTTTCTGCTTCGCTCCAGCATTTTTCTCTACACTGGTTCAGTGAGTGTATGTGTGTGTGTGTATGTGTGTGTGTGTGTGTGTGTTTACATTGGCCAGCTCAGTAGGATAGGACGTGCAGTTCTCTGGCACAAGACAAAAATTTACAGCTCCAGAATTACACGATTTGCAGCAGCTCCTCCCAGATCACTGAGAGTTGTGACATTATTGCCTGGACATAATAAAGAGCACGCTGATATCAACCATGACGCTGCCCCTCAGGTTGCCCGGGACAACGGGATGTGTGTGTGGGTGGGGTGGGGGGTGTGGTAGCATGGGTTGAGTTTCAGAAGTAAGAGAAAACAGTATGTAGTTGTTTATGTTGCACGTGTGAGGACGTGTGATGTATCAATCAGTTGGACAGCGAAAACACAGTGTGTGTGTGAGAGAGAGAGAGAGAGAGAGAGAGAGAGTGTGTCTCTGTGCCAGCCCTCTGATTGGCTAAGGAGTGTGGGTTGGAAAGGACGACACCCACTCATGGAAAACAACGTGCCGGATTATGCAACGTGTGCATCCTTTTAGATCTATTGATAAAATATAACATGTTGTTGACTCTGCCCAGATTTTTTTTTTTTAACATAGCCTGAGTTAACATATAGAGTGTTTTTATATCGATGAAGAATTTTAGACACTTTTCACAACTTTATCACATGTACACAAGATATCATGAGCAACAAAGACGCAGACGCACATGAAGACAGATGCCTTGTGCTGTCCAGGGGAAAGAAAGAAAAAAGGAAAAGAGAAAAAAACACGCACATTTGGTAGTAAGGAATGGAATGTTCTCTTCTACAGTCCAGCACATAGAGCAGCTGGGAATGAGGGAGAGGGAGAGAGGTGGGGGGTGGGGGAGAAGGGGGGAGAGAGAGGGAGACAGAGCGAGACATGAAACAGAGAGAGAGAGAGAGAAGGAGAGGTGGGGAGAAACAAGAGAGAAAGTGATAGAGGGAGAGAGAGTGGGGTAGGGGGTGGGTGAGAGAGAGGGAGAGATGTAAATGAAGAGAGAAGGAGAGAAAGGGAGAAACAAGAGAGAAAGTTAGAGGGAGTGAGATTGAGAGGGAGAGAGACAGAGATTAAGAGGCAGAGAGACTGAGAGAGAGAGGGAGGGGGAGAGAGAGAGAGGAAGAGAGAGAGAAAGAAGGGAAAACTGCAGATATGCTTCATGTTTTTTTTTATCAGTGTTTTGTGGGTCTAAGCTTTTTTTCACATTTTTTTTAAGGGAGTGTGTATTGTGTATAAATATCTCTCCTCTACTGTGCAGCATCAGCGCTCGCTCTGAGTTTATTTATAAACCGCCTCCTACGTGTCAATGGTCCATTCTACTCCTCTACTCTCTCTCTCTCTCTCTCCCTCCCTAAATCTCTCTCTCTCTCTCTTTCTCTTTCTTTAACTCAATTTCTGTCTCTCCCTCCCTCTATTAAATCAACTGCTTGGAGAACTATAAATTTCCTACTGAGCAACAAGGCTCAATAATTATTCCTGGAAATTTAACAACACACACACACACACAGCAGCGTAGGGCCTGCGTCTCACAGAAAGTTCACTGTGGGTAAAACTTCTTTTGACAAACCCGCCCATACACACACACACACACACACATACATATATATATATATATATATGACCTTGCACTAAATTCGAAAAGTGGTGTGTGTGTGTAAGTGTGTGTAAGGGTGCTTGGCTTTTCGTTGTTATGATGCATGTGAATTCTACCAAGAGACTAAGAAAGGATTAGTTGCCTCTATGGAATACATGCACACATAAACAGACTCAAACACACACATACACACACACACACTCTCTCTCTCTCTTATATACACAGGGATTTTTTTCCATCACCGATTATGTCATCAGGTCCCACTAGAAAAGTAAAATCGGTGACATCATCTCATCGCTGTCTCATTCCTTGCCTTTAATACAGAATAAACACTCCAGAGATTTATTTAGATTTTGTTAAAAATCAAGACTTTGGTAAAAAAAAAAATCTAGACATATAGATCTGACTGGAGAACGTTTCAGAGTTAGATAAAGGCCGCTCTGTGAAAAAGTGAGTCAGGAATGCATGCTGTGTCGTGGGTGAGGGCCAAAGTCAGGTCAGTGAAAGCGTCCAATCAGCTGAGGAGGAGCTGCAGCGTGGAGGGCGAGGCTCAACACTGCTGACTTATTGTGCACTCCGGCCTTGACACCACAGCACTGGCTTTTCGCTCACAAGCCTGCGGTGTTTCCCTGTCCGGGAGTCGTGGTGACCGCTTTAAATGTCTGCACTAAACCAGAATCGGGCCACAAAAACGATTTGACCCTTTTGACTGCTTCGATTCTGTTGGTCAAACGTATATATGTATTTATTTATCGTGTTGCAATGTCTTGGCTCGCTCTGACAAAAGCATAAAAGCAGAGTGAAGTTACAGACGTGTGTGTGTGTGTGTGTGTGGAGTGCGTGGCTGCTGACATTGATAGATTGTTACCACATGTTGCTGAAGGACAAAAAGGCCTCTGTGTTCCAGAGAAAATCAGTGTGCAGCTGGGCTCTCAGTTAACAGCCCTATACACGCAAAACACACACACACACACACACACACACTTACACACACACACAATTAAAAACACTGTACTGAAGTGGAGAAATACAGAATAACTCGACTGTTAATGGTAAATGATTTCCCACCACATGTTCCCGGAATAAAACAAACATATCTTTAAAATCAAGGAATGATAATAATAATTAATTATAATTCTAAAATATATATTTTTAAAATATTTTAAAAAAATATTTATATATTTAAAAAACTATTAATAATAATATTTATTATTATTATTATTATTATTATTATTATTATCATTATTATTATGTATTTACTGTATAGAAAAAATCAGGACAAGGAATAAATGTGTGTGAGAATTTTTGTAGGAGTTTATATAGCGGTTATATATATGTGTGGGTGTGTGTGTGTGTGCGTGTGCGTGTGCATGTACCACACCTAGTGTGTGGGCTCAAGTATAAATCCAAACACTTGTCTGCCTTGGGCTTAGTGTGTCAGTGTGATTGGGAGAAATTCAGAGAAATTCTAATTATTCCCAGCTTGTTTTTTATTTTTATTATTATTTTTTTTTAAATAAAAAAACTAAAATTCATGCATGAAGCGTTTTTGGTAAAATACCAGAGAGAGAGAGAGAGAGAGAGAGAGAGAGAGAGAGAGAGAGAGAATAAACCTTAATGACTTCATTCACAACATGTTTCTCTGTTGAGTTTTTAGTCATCACCACCCCTCAGCTCCGTTCCTCTAGTCACATGCACACACACACACACACACACATGCACAAACATGAAGCCGTGTGTCCAGAGAGACAGCAGTATTTGCAGTAGTTATCCACATGCAGCAATATCGTAACCTACCTGCTGATCTCAGCCCCAAGATCAGATTCAGCTTTAGCTTTCATGGGTCTGAACATCTGTAACGTTCAGGTTAAGGTGTACAGTGTGAGAAGAACATCTGTTCTGGATGCAAGGTATAACTATTACAGATATTAACACTACTGTGTGAGCCTTATGCACTGGGAAACTCACCTGCTGTAGAAAACACAGACAAATAAAGGTGTGTAGCGAGCTGCACAACTGACTCTTATGGGGTTCAACCTATAGCACAAGTCAAGTGTGACGGCCGGCCTCTGAGGAAACATCTACTCCAGTCCTCCAGAACAGTAACAGTATATAAAAGTTAGGTATAGTTTTTGCGAATGGAATTCTTCCCTCTGATTGGATGAGACATCGGTCACTCAGGAAATATAGGAAGTCCAGATAGAAAGGTGTCAGAATACACAGTGCATGATGGGTCAGGGCTGTTTTGGCAGCAAAAGGGGGACCAACACAATATTAGGCAGGTGGTCATAATGTTATGCCTGATCATATGTTTGCTACTTTCTTTAAAAGATTTTAAGTTGTACAAGAAATAAAGTTAGATAGACAGTTTCCTACTTCCTTTCAAAAGCTACTATTCAAAAGTACCTGTGTTTCAGTTGCCGTCTCCCATGTTGAACATTATTTTTGTCTCGTGTGCTACATCACCGGGTTGTATGACTCAGTTGGTTCATTTAGTCTGTTCCTAACAAAGCTGACTCCACTGAAGACTCCATTTCATCATCTTCTTACTTCAGATAGTAAAGAAAGGAGTGTGCTTATAGATAGACTTTCTGCACATTCATTATTTGTGGTAATAGTACCAATAATTTGATTTATTTAAATACTGATGTCATCTGTTTTTCTTTCTTGGTACAGAATTCCATCCGCCACAACCTGTCCCTGCACAGCCGTTTTGTCCGTGTCCAGAATGAGGGAACTGGAAAGAGCTCATGGTGGATGATAAATCCCGAAGGCGGGAGGGGAGGCAAGGCACCACGTCGTCGTGCGGTCTCCATGGACAATGGAAACAAGTACACCAAGGGTGCGCGAGGACGTGCAGCTAAAAAGAAGGCAGCATTACAGGCTGCCCAGGAGGGATCGCTGGAGAATGTGTCTGCTGGGGGTTTGTCCAAATGGCCGGGTAGTCCTACGTCACGGAGCAGCGATGAACTGGACTCCTGCTGGACTGACTTTCGTTCACGAACGAACTCCAATGCTAGCACAATAAGTGGCCGCCTGTCACCAATCCTCGCCAATCCAGAGTTGGATGAGGTTCCAGACGATGAATTAGGCCCACCTCTCTCCCCAATGCTCTACTCGAGTTCCAGCAGCCTTTCTCCTCCATCTTCATCCTCCTCAAACTCCAAACCGTGCGCAGCTGAGCTTCCACGACTAGGCAAAATGAACCTCAATGATGGGCTAACTGACAACCTTATGGATGACCTGTTGGACAACATAACACTTGTACCTTCCACACAGGCAGGTCAAGATGGCTCAACTTTCACTTTTGGGAGCACCACTTCCTCTCCAGGCTCCTCCTCTTCCTCATCCAACGGTGCCAGTAGTAGTGGAGGGTTCGGTAATTCCATTTTTGGTCCCTCCACTGGAGCGTTACGTCAGACGCCCATGCAGACCATCCAGGAGAACAAGCAAGCGTCTTTCTCCAGCATTTCTCGTTTTGGGAACACCACCCTTCAGGAGCTGCTTAACTCTGAGTCTCTAGGTTCCCACAACCATAGTGATGTCATGATGACACAGTCTGACCCGCTCATATCACAAACCAGTGCAGCCGTTGCTTCTCAGAGTTCCCGTCTTCGCAATGGCCTCATGCACCCCAAAGACCCTATGATGTCATCATTCAGCTCTGGGTTTAAAGGTCAGAGCAGCCTTCTCCAGAACAACAGACATCATCAGGCCACCAATGCCCAAGGATCACTGCACTCGCTCCCCAAAAATGGTCACCCAAGCCTGGCCAACGAGATAAATAACGTAGTATCTGCCAAGCAGCATCTCCAGCAGCACTCGTCCATGTTGCTGAGTGAGGCTTCTGTTTACTCTGGGTTGAATGGCAGTAACGGAATGGGGATTTCAGGAACAGAACGCTTTCCCACAGACCTGGATTTGGACATATTCAATGGGAGTCTTGACTGTGATGTGGATTCCATAATCCGCTCAGACCTAATGGACGCTGATGGTCTAGACTTTAACTTTGATGCTTTGGTGCAAAATGGCGTCAGCCTGAACCCTGTTGGCAGCTTCAATGGGACAACACAGTCTAGTCAAAGCTGGGTGCCGGGCTGAAAGTGGTTCCAAAGGTCAGTAAAACCTTTTATGCAAATTTGAATAAAATGAAATATTAAACATTAAATGCTTCCTATATGTATTGCTTCAATACAATTGTTTAATAAACAATAATGTACATTCCATTATTCATGTTAATGAAAAATGTTAATGGTTAGTGGTTGGACTACTAACCAGAAGGTTCTGAGTTCGAATCCCAGGTCCACCAAGCTGCCACTGCCGGGCCCCTGAGCAAGACCCTTAACCCTCAATTGTTCAGTTGAATAAAATGAGATAAAATGAAAGTTGCTCTAGATAAGGGTGTCTACCAAATGTCAGAAATGTAAATGTATTCAGTTCTGCTTCAGGATCAAGGATCAAGATCTTTGATGAAACTTGCAAAACTAAATGGCCAAAAGTATGTGGACCCCAGACTTTTGCCACAATGTTAAAGGCACACAATTGTCTAGAGTGCCTTCATATGCTGAAGTATTAAGATTTCCTTTCAATGGGAATTGAAAAGGCCAGTATCAGGACCATGCCCACGTAAACAAATCGAGATCCATATAGACATGGTTTTCCAATATTGGTATGGAAGAACCCTGAGCAGCCTTGAGATGAACTGGAATAACGTCTGTACCAGACCTCCAGTTCCGAATGGAGACATCCCCACAGCCCCCAAGTTCCAAAATCTAGTGTAAAGCCTTTTCAGAAGAGTGGAATGGGGTGTTCAATACTCGAGAGACAGATATCCCAAAAGATATAACTGCAAAGTAATTCCAGTGGAACAAGTTGGTGTACTGACTAATGGATTAATGGGAAAATAACATAAACTGAGGCTATGCTGTAAAAGACTAACCGATTTCTCTTCTATTCTATTTCTTCTTCAGGCCTCAATCTGCATTGCAAAAAAAAAAACCCACAGACAAATTTCCCTCCATCACAGACTCATGCCATCCATTGCCAAGCCTGCCGCCAGCAACATGCACTGGAACCTTCGCCTGTTTACAGTCTACAGCTCCGGAGAACCTTTACCTTCAACGCAGGAAACACGCCATCCTGAATAAACAACTGTACACAGGACCCTTACAGGAGTCTCAACCAGCTCCCTTATGGAAAAAAAAATGACTAAAAATTCCACACCTATTTCAGATACCACCCCTCCAGCCAAAAAAATAAATAAATAATCAACCATTAATCAACATAATGCCTAGCTCAGGGTATTAAAAAAATTTCATGGGCTATGGAAAAGATTTTCTGGTTTGTTGTGAGATGTCATGTTCAAGCACTTAATCAAAACGAGAATAATTGTTCTAATTAATTGGGGGCAAAGGTCACGAGTCTATATATATATATATATATATATATATATATATATATATATATATATATATATATATATATATATATACACAACCCTTGCAAATTTTAAAGAAGAGTGAGGGATGTTCTGACTTGGTGCACTTTGGATAGAGTTTAATCAGTTTCTAATTTGAAGTAGTAGCCTAATATCAGAGAACTGAAGTAATACCTTATTGTAGCACAATATGATAAGAGAAATTACTTATTGTTTGTTTGTACTGTATGTAATTATTGAGAAAAAAAAAGAAAAAGAAAGTTTGCTCAGTTGTAAATGCTTAGCTGGTGGAAGAATATTCTTTAGCTAATAGTAATGCAGTGTCTGGGCTACACCATATCCGTGTAGCCAAATGAATGAGTTGTGAACATTTCCATGCCATACCCGGTGCTAAATAATCAGTGTTGGGGCCTGTGCTTTACAGAGGCCATGTGTGTTCCCAAGCCTTGAAGGACTGAGCGTAAACAATTAGCATAGCTTATGGCAGCATTCAGTGGTGGGTAGGCTTTTATTCGTGGAAGCCATCTTTACTGAGCAAAAACAATAAGCTATCATTTGTATATTTGCCAAATTACTTGAACATGTTGGAGATGCCGGTAGCCAAAAGTTTAGATAGTTGAATTTAGAGACATCATAGAGTCTCTATATGCAAACTTCATCACCGTGGCTCAGGGTTGAAAGGGGATAAAAAGAAAAAAAAACATTTCAGGTCCCCGTTTAGTTCTAACTGCAACCTGGTTGTATACAATTTCTTGACCATAAGAAATGTTAAGGGAATGTGTGCATTTATATATAAGCAGCAAACTTCTTAAAAAATAAAAAAAAAATTTCTTGCTGGTTTCAGGGTGGGTTCGTTGTTGTTGTTTTTTTTTTTTTTTTTTTTTTCTTGAGATTTCTTTTCGGTAAAAAAAAAAAAAAACACTCTGCTTTTATTACAATTGTATAAATCCGACGAAGTCCCCAGTGTTCTGTTTGTGTTCTGTCGTCTCCTTCCACTATGCATGTATGTAACTGTGCATATGCATCGTGTGAAATATGTAAAAAAAAAACAAAAAAAAAAACATCCTGCTTAAAGAGAAAAGTCATGTAATGTTGTGATGGCACAGTTTTTTTTTTTAATATATGAAGTATTGAGAATAGTATGGGGATGAATTTTTTTTTTTTTTTTTGGTCAGAGGGGTTCGGACCACTCGTGGGGAGGAGTTAGGTCGAGATTATATATATATATATATATATATATATATATATATATATATATATATATATAT
Source organism: Hemibagrus wyckioides (assembly GCF_019097595.1). Classification (NCBI taxonomy): domain Eukaryota; kingdom Metazoa; phylum Chordata; class Actinopteri; order Siluriformes; family Bagridae; genus Hemibagrus; species Hemibagrus wyckioides. The sequence continues at coordinate 34,272,696 of NC_080715.1, read as the reverse complement.
ATATATATATAAAACAGACCCCGCCTTCAAATACACAAACTACAGGTGCTGTGTAGGTGTAATAGACATTTTTATCTCTGCACACAAACACCAATCCACAGAGTCATGGGCCTCATTTATCAATCTTTTCACTGCCACGTTTACGAAAATATGTTCGTATAACGCCGATTTCCTTCGATCGAGCGTATGTCGATAAATCCCAATCGCACGTAATGCGTGAAGCATGTTCAGATGATTTCTATTTAAACCCGGGAATAAGGGAAGGGTCACTGAGAGCTAAACGAGGAGAAGGAAAGAAGAGGAACTTCTCCGATGACTCATACTGACACAATTTCATTCTTCAGCATCTGAAAAGGTTCACTGGAGGCTGAGATATAACAGCAGATAGGTCACTTACTGGACGTTAATGCACCAGTCTAAATATTAGCTTTCATTCTCTGAAAACAATTCTCTAAATGTCCATTCCCTCCTCAGCACTGGGTTTCCAGTAGCCTCATGCTAGCCTGAGTAGCTACTGGTAGCTGAGTGTGCCCTTTTTTTTTTTTTTTTACTTTATGGCTTGTTATTAATATGGAAAAAACACCTATATAAATATAAATCTTTGGTTCATATCCAGCTTGATAAATGAGGCCCATTGTCCAGAAAAATCCCCTAAGCCATGCCTAACATTCAGGATACACACAAAAAAATTTTTTTATTGGCCCTTGTTTTTCAGAACAACTTTGCATGTGGTTCTTCTTCACTTTCTTATTCTTTTTCTTCTTTTTATTTTTTTAAAAGAGGTAGGGAACAGTTAGAGGAGTTCCCGCCCACCTCACTATGTTCCATGGGAATGCTAGTTATCCCGCTAGTTGACCTCCATGTATAATATCCTCCTGAATCAAAGGTGTTGTATGTCCAGGCTGAGAATCCGAAATGAGTACCACTATTCTAATCTCTTCCTGACTTTCATGCCCCCCTCCATCTATTATCGTTGACCCCTTGACCCTGTAGTAATGACTTCTCTTCTTGATGTTAGTGGGTATTTTTTGCCTGTGTACTCCATTTTGAATTGCAATTTAGTTTGTATAAAATTGGTGCGCATGTAAATAAAGCTTGATTGAGCTGTATGAGCTGTACACCTCTGTCCTTTACGCCTGGCTCATATTTCACTGACTGGTTTTTAAATGAATATAAAAAGTGGACTGAATAGCACTGATGACCCTCCACACATACACACAGACACAATCTGTTACCAAAGGTCAACTAGTTATGTAATGTCAAAGGCTATATTTGTTGTGCCAGTACTGAGACATCTGAGCCACACTCTCACTTCACACTATACCATAGCAAATTTACTGACCCTACAGAAGCTTCTGGAAACCCACCTTAAGCAATACCTTGCTGATTGTTTTTCATGGTTGAGTAGTGGCTCGAAGTCTCTGGATTACTGACCAGAAGGTGACAGGGTTCAAGCCCCAACACCACCAAGCTGCCTCTGTTGTGCCCTTAACCCTCTATCTTTCTGCTCTAGATGTGTTGTATCATAACTGACCCTGTGATCTGACCTCTGACCACAGCTTCCTAAAAAGTGGTGTAGAAAAAAAAAAAAAATAAATTTAGTGTGCTGTAACATACTGTATATGTGACATGTCAAGGCTTCTTCTGCTGCTTTTTGCAATACTGTGTACAGCATTTCAGGAGTATGTATGCTCATAGCATGGCTGCTAGTTTGTTAAGCTAGCATGCAGTTGCAGGGACACATGGGTGTCTTTTAACTTTTAACAGGATTACACAGATACACACTCGTTTAACACTGTGTCACACTGTCAACCTCCTGTGCTGAGAACTAGCATATTTTTTTGCATCATTGTGAAATCTCAGTGCACACATTCTTACCTAATTGACTGGGTAATAAAGCAATGACACTTGCTCCAATATTTACTGAGGACATGCAAACCAGTGCACCATATTAACCAGAATAACAAACTATACAGCTGGAGAATGTGAATCCCTGAGAAAATTTTGAATCAGCCAAAAGCTGATAGCTGTGATGAACTGTATATATACACTGGCTTTGATTTGCAAGCACTTGATAGCATTAAATGTGTGTGTGTGTGTGTGTGTGTGCGCGCGTGTGTGTTTGTGTACGCACACATCCTTGCATGTGTGTGACTGTTCGAGTGAGGCCAGTGCTTTGATCTGATTGGTTGGAGCCCAGGATCAGTAATATGGGAGATTTGAGAACTAGGCTGCAGTGTGGTGATGTCATTACTGAAAGAAGGCTTTGTGTGAACAAGAGAAAGAGAGAGAGAGAGAGAGAGGGAGAGAGGGAGAGATGTGCAATCTCAGGTTCACTATAGCTCTAATGTCCATTAGGCAGTAGAATATGATCTTTCACTCAGCTGGGTGAGGGACTGCTCCCTGAGATCTGTTACTGGAAACACCATTAAGCTTTATTGCGGAGAACATATGTGCAGCACAAAAGGCAAACCCCTATGAGAAAGTGATGGACGAGGTGAAGAAGCTAAAAGCTTCTCTGAATGTTTAACATTTGGACCAGCATCTAGAACGTATTGCATAACAAATCTGAAAAGCAGCTAGTATGCTGTGAGTGACCAATCTGTAGCACCTGACCAATTTGCATAGCACCTGTGGACCATTTTCATAGACGCTTTACCTCTAAAGTTACCTAGCACACATGATCACACATGAGTCCAGGGTTAGGTTTAGCCAGTTGCATCAGTCCAGCTATAAATCAGAGGTCAAGGCTGTGCTAAACCATTTGTAATGTACACTATATTGTGGAAAGTTTTGGGACGTCTGCCTTTACATGCACATGAATGCAATATGGAGTTGTAATATGGTCCCCCCCCCCACAACGTTTAGGAGTGTATTTATGGGAATTATGGCATTTGTGAGGTCAGGCACTGATGTTGGACGAGGAGGCCTGGCTCACAGTCTCCACTCTAATTCATCCCAAAGGTGTTCTATGGGGTTGAGGTCAGGACTCTGTGCAGGCCAGTCAAGTTCCTCCACACCAAACTCATTCATCCATGTCTTTATGGACCTTGCTTTGTGCACTGGTGTGCAGTCATGTTGGAACAGGAAGGGGTCATCCCCAAACTGTTCCCACAAAGAGCATGAAATTGTCCAGAATGTCTTGGTATGCTGAAGCATTAAGAGTTCCTTTCGCTGGAACTAACTCCTGAAAAACAACACCTGAATTAAATGGTTTGGAGGGGTGTCCCAAAACTTTTGGCAATACACTGAAATCTTGTGTGACCAAACACAATGGTCATTGCAAAATATTGATTTTTGTGTTGATTTCAAAAAATAACCTCATCTTGTTGGAAGCAGAAGATACCAGGCTCTTATCTGAAGTATCCTGGTACATCAATCAATCTTCACAAGAACCTCTGAACCACCAGCACCTCCATATTTTACCACAGAAGCTTTTCCTTATATCACCAAACATGGTAATGGTATACATTAGATGACCAAAGGTTTTTATTTTGGTCTTCTGTAACCACAACACACACACACACACTCTCCAGAAGGACTTCTTCTTTCATGCTTGCTATGAAAGTGGAACTTGACAGTTGATTTTGAAATGTGACCACTACAGATACTACTATACTAATAATGTGTACTGAAAATACTGACCTCTGGCTCTTTTTCCCTCAGATCCTATTGGGACACTTGCTGTTGGATCCGTGACATGTCATGAAGAACAGGATTACACAGATACACACTCTGAAGAAAGTGCATGGTAAGGCCTAGATAGCAGCAGACCGCCAGTGGTGATGTGGTACACCACTAAGTCACGATACTGGCATGTCACAGCTGGTTGGGAATCCAGCTTGTCTGCAGACGTGTGATCATGTCCACCACCTAGTAAACTAACCTCTGCTCAGACAATGGGGCCTGTGCCTAATTACCTTGGTAGGTAAACAGCTGGTCTGAGGATCAGATGGATTCACATAACACCACAGGGCAAGTACCAGACACAGCAGGAACTAGAAGCTCTAGAGGTACGGAGACTCAAGCATTAATTATAGACTGATAGCTAAAATTGGGTGACTAACCAGATTCAGCGATACGGTCACCTCAGAATGATCTGGCCAGCAATGTATGCAAGGCAAGTTTATTGTCAGAACATGCATCTCCACATCTCCTGAAGTGTTTGCTAGACTGTTTTAAAAGACTGTGTGGCTTATGTGCCCTCAGTTAGTGTTCAGTTCAAGGGGCTAGACCGGGGTGTCCAATCTTATCCAATCTTATCCGCAAAGGTCCGGTGTGGGTGCAGGTTTTCATTCCAATCAAGCAGGAGCCACACCTGATTCCACCTGTTTAATCAATTAATCTTGGCTTTCAGTAGACTCAGGTGTAGCTTCTGCTCGGCTGGAATGAAAATTTGCACCCACACTGGCCCTTAGTGGATAAGATTGGACACCCCTGGGTTAGACTGTCCCTATCTGGGGCAATAGATCAAGACAGCGTAGCTGCCAGGGTGTTTTGGTGACCACTGAAAGCAGCACTGGAAACCAAAGTCTTGCTGGTTAGCTTGGGGTCGTAATTAGGATGTGATAAAGACAAGTGATGTCCTCATATGTAAACATGTTAGTATGACTTCTTCACGGCTTCAGGATTCCTGGCTCGATCCATTTGCCTACATTGTTTTCTTCCATGTTCTACAGTTTCCTCCAACCGTACAAACATGAGAGCTGGTGGACTGGCTAGCCTCGCTCCCAGTGTCCCTGGGATAGGCTACTGATCCACACCAAATCATGACCAGCAAAGCAAATATAAAGCAAATATTGGAAAACTTTATAAAACTAACTGCTCTATAGTGCTCAGTCCAGTTTGGTTTGGCCAGCTACCAAAACACTTATCTCTCTTGGGTCAGCTAATGCTCCAAACTCCCATCTGTGAAGCAGGATCTGTGGTTATCTCTCTGACATGGGCTACTGTAAGTTAGCACCACCAGTGAGTTAAAGCTTGGGCTTTTTTTTTATCAGACATGAACATATTTCAGTCTGTGGCATTTGGGCTTCAGTCCCAGACAGATGACCCGCCACCCTGGACTGGAATGCCCACAGTCCCAGCAATCTTAGGGTGATCACAGCTGCTTCTGCTGCTGCCATTATCACTCATCATCAACAGATACCAGAAATGCACATTGTGGCCTGGCTGGAGCTGAGTAATGATATACGCCAGATACTGGGGTGATGGAGTGATTATGGTTCTTAGAAAAAGTAGTGCAGACAGGGTTTACTAAAAGCACCACACAGTCATGAATCAGAAAAGGGTTTCTGTAAAGGGGTTCTTTAGAAGTAAGCCCAAAGAGTGACCAAGCAAGCATGATTTGAATTACATTAAGCAAAGCACTATACAACCTTGTACAAACCAACTCATATCTTGACCCAGATACCCCACCACCAGGAGTGAGGTGTCAATCAACTCTATTACAAAAGTGCCAATATCTATAAATTGAAGGTACTAAAGAGATCAGCCAACATATGAGCGTGAAAAGTCATACACTATATTGCCAAAAGTTTTGGGATGCCTGCCTTTACATGCACATGAATGTAATATGAAGTTGTCCCGCCCTTCTCAACATTTCTGGGAAGGCTTTCCACAACATTTAGGAGTGTATTTATGGGAATTATGGCAGGCACTGATGTTGGATGAGAAGGCCTGGCTCACAGTTTCCACTCTAATTCATCCCAAAGGTGTTCTATGGGGTTGAGGTCAGGACTCTGTGCAGGCCAGTCAAGTTCCTCCACACCAAACTCACTCATCCATGTCTTTATGGACCTTGCTTTGTGCACTGGTGTGCAGTCATGTTGGAACAGGAAGGGGTCATCCCCAAACTGTTCCCACAAAGAGCATGAAATTGTCCAAAATGTCTTGGTATGAAGCTGAAGCATTAAGAGTTCCTTTCACTGGAACCGAGGGGCCGAGTCCAACCCCTGAATTCAATTATTTGGAGGGGTGTTCCAAAACTTTTGCCAATATAGTGTATTTCCATGGTGTGATGCATTATTGTAAGTTGTGACCATAGAGTCATTGGAGTAGTGCAGAGTCTGAAGAGATCACCAGTGACCACCAGGTATGAAGTCCAAACCTAGCTGCTCAAGATTCTTCACATGATTCTTCTTCGTACGTCATGTTGTGGTTTGTGCTGCATCATCAACCCTAAGTGAGCCATAGCCATCTCTAGGATGTTATCTCTCTTTACACCACTCCTTTCTTTTCTTTTGGCCTGTCTTGCCTTGCCCTAGATGGGAAGATGAACATTAACATGATGCTGCTAACAGTCTTTAATTAAATAATCAAATCTTTAAAAAAAAAGCACAGACACAGGATGTAAAATCTGTGCATTTATGTGTAAGGTTGTCTCCAAAGCCAGTCTATTGCGACGTATGTCTGCAATGCGCTTTCTAGATTAAACAGAAAAAAGTCAGACAGAGTTCAAACACAATGACACTTTACATCGCTGGTGACACCTTCTCACTTTTCTGGAGGAGTGAAGAACCACAAAGGAGGGGGTATTTATAAAAGTGTGAACTCAAACACTTTTTTGGGACCTGAGAAAGATATTTGGACTGTTTTTCATGAGCAAAAAAAAAGAAAAGAAATATAAATACAGCTGTGCAGCTGTGTATGTCTGCGCCTGTGTGAGACATGCAGTTTCTTATTTGCCTGATTTAGGATTTAGACTTTTTATAGTCTACAAACTAGACAATTAAGGATTGGAAAAATGTTATTTTATATAACCTGAACTCATTCCAGGAGGGAAACCTGTTGTGTAGCACATCTGCCTCAAGGCTTGTGTGTTTTTTGAAATGCTTTTCTGCTTACCACAGCGGTATAGAGTGTTTTCACTAGCTTGTATATAATACACCAGTTGCCAAAAGTTTTGGGACATCTGCCTTTACATGCACATGAATGTAATATGGAGTTGTCCTGCCCTTTGCAGCTTCAACTCTTCTGGGAAGGCTTTCCACAAGGTTTAGGAGTGTGTTTATGGGAATTTTTGACCATTCCTCTAGAAGAAGTGCATTTGTGAGATCAGGCACTGATGTTGGATGAGAAGGCCTGGCTTGCAGTCTTCACTCTAATTCATCCCAAAGGTGTTCTATGGGGTTGAGGTCAGGACTCTGTGCAGGCCAGTCAAGTTCCTCCACACCAAACTCGCTCATCCATGTCTTTATGGACCTTGATTTGTGTACTGGTGTGCAGTCATGTTGGAACAGGAAGGGGTCATCCCCAAACTGTTCCCACAAAGAGCATGAAATTATCTAAAATGTCTTGGTATGAAGCTGAAGCATTAAGAGTTCCTTTCACTGGAACTAAGGGTCTGAGCCCAACTCCTGAAAAACAATACCTGAATTGAATGATTGGAGGGGTGTCCCAATACTTTTGGCAATACAGTGTACATCACCTTTTTTCAAACAGTGTCACAGTGTGGCATAAAACACTTGCACAATCCACCCTCATATTTTTTGCTCTTTCGTGGACTGTAAGAAAGAGAGGTTATCTGAATAGACTTCCTGACCTCAGGTGATACCTAGACGTTTCTGAAATACTCAAATATCTAAACACATAAAAATGCACACGCTAAATTACCATCATGAACTGAAAGCACTATGTACATGTAGTCCTCACATACAATTATGTCAGCAAGTTCAGCAACCAATGAACTATTTGTAGAAATTTACCTCATGAGTCATTTAAAGCACTTTAGCTGACCCGTGACCATCATGACTGCTTAATAAACCAGTTGGTTAAAACAGAAGAGTGTCACTGTGCCCAAAGAGTCCCAAGTGAATGCTGGGCTTACGCAAATGAAAGCCCCTAAAGACCAGTCGATAGCGTGTGATGTGGTCAATTGACATACGCTGACAGAATCCTGTCTAAAAGTTATTAGCTTGTGTTGAGTAAACAAGAAAAGACCGCATGTTTACACAATGGAGCACGGTTCAAAAACAAAGTCTGTGGTTGGTTCGGGTATAAATATGGACCTAAAAAGATGTTTAAAATTCCAAGAAAATTTTTAAAGGCTGATTTTCTTTAAAAGCTACAAGTTCAATTTCAGCTTTGACTGCATGTGCTGGCATACGAAACAGCAAAATGTGAAAACAGAACCATGAATCTCTTTCAGTATAACAGTAAAATAATGTTGATCCATCAAACATATATTAAATCTTTTTTTTTTAAATACCAAACTGTTTAACTGTCTCTTTTTACCCATCAGGTCATGTATGTGATCTTATACTGTAAGATTTAAAAAGGAAGGCCACAAACCAATGTAAAAGACTTTTTTCCTCCACAGATTGTGTGCACAAAGCTGTCTTCTTTTTTTTTTCTTCTGGCCAGCACTGTACGAATGAGTCAATCAGTCTGTTGTCATTGCGACATTATCAAATGACGAAGATAAGAGCTGTAACTGTCAGCTGCTTGTTTCGCTTTTTCTCTCCAAACACGTCAAGAATAAGGAAGCTTATTTCAGTGCAGCGTTTATTTTTAACCTCATTATCATCCAAACAAATCTTAAAATCCTCCTACTTCTGCGGGTCAGAATGTGGGCACGATCGATGCCGTGGTTTGTTTTCCCTCATGATGCAGATTAAAGTGAAGGGCTTGAATTCGTCTTGGGAAGAATGCGAGACGCTGAAAGAATGAACAACAAATGGGACATTATTTAACACAGCCCTAACACTCCCTACTCTTACTACGTTCCTGAGCAGGTCTGTCTGGTGTTTGTGTCAACTCTGCAGTGAGGGAGTGTGTGTCCAGAGACAGCAGTATGAGGAACTGGTTACCTAGGAGACACACCGCCAAGAAGGACCACGGTCCTTGCAAAGCAAACCAATTTACCTTGGTGACGTCAAAGTGTGTGTGTCTGTGTGTGTTATCACTATGACTTATTCATTCACCCTAACAGCCTATATATATATATATATATATATATATATATATATATATATATATATATATATATATATCAGATCACCATCGTGGCTAGCCTGGCACACTATGCTCCCCCTCCCCAGTGACAATGAAATAGCTCTGAGCAGCTATTGGCTAATCAGCACCATGGCAATGACTCCTGATTGGTCAAGCCCTCTGGTTTCTCTCCACCAATCAAACAACCTGTATCCATGAGAATGAAGCTTGCAGAGCTATTTAAAACCAAGCGGACAGACGTAAGATCGCTCGTATGAACGTCTTAGATCTTTCAGAGGAAGGAGAAGAGATGAGAGGAGAAAAAGGAATTAAATTATATAATAATAATAATAATAATAATAATAATAATAATAATAAAAAAAAACACAGGTTTGTTGTACGGTCTACTAAACAAATCTAGGCTATTAAAGTAGCTCCAGGGTTGTCAAGCGAGAAGGTGGAAAAAGAGACAGAGAGGACTTTATGAGATCCCTATGTGAATTTGTTTAAGAAAATCTGTTGTGTACATTAACACCTCCGCTTCTCCCACCTTCTTTTAAAAGACAAAGATTTGTGAGAGAATCTTCAGGACTTCAGTACAGCTACACTTTGCAAACCTGGTTTAAGACGTCCCTGTTTTTGTTGTTGTTGTTGTTGAAGGTGAAAAGGATGACAACCTAGTATATGTATAAATATATATGTAGTATAAATGTGTTGAGTAAATGTAAAGGGAAGATACTATGGGCAACACTGAAATGGCTTATTCCTGTGTTGTGACTTTTGGTTAGAGGTCAAACCACAATGAATCAGAGACATGCATGCAAAAGAGATGCTGTTCATTAAATATTCATCAGTAAATCAACTGGGTTCAGTTTAACACACACCTTATGACCACACTGATATGAAATATTATAGACAATAGCTCTAGATAGTGACTTGACCATGAATGTGTCTTAAATGTAACTTCATTGAACTACATATTTCCCACAATGCCTTTCCACAGAAAGCTGTTTGTACTACACTATATTGCCAAAAGTTTTGGGACACCCCTCCACGTCACTGAATTCAGGTGTTGTTTTTCAGGGGTTGGGCTTGGCTCCTTAGTTCCAGTAAAAGGAACTCTTAATGCTTCAGCATACCAAGACATTTTGGGGATGACCCCTTCCTGTTTCAACATGACTGCACACCAGTGCACAAAGCAAGGTCCATAAAGACATGGATGAGTGAGTTTGTTGTAGAGGAACTTGACTGGCCTGCACAGAGTCCTGACCTCAACCCAATAGAACACCTTTGGGATGAATTAGAGTGGAGACTGCGAGCCAGACCTTCTCTCCAACATCAGTGCCTGACCTCACAAAAGGAATGGTCAAAAATTCCCATAAACACACTCCTAAACCTTGTGGAAGCTGTTATAGCTGCAAAGGGTGGGCCAACTCCATATTACATTCATGTGCATGTAAAGACAGACGTCCCGAGACTCTTGGCAATATAGTGTAGATTGCAGAGGTGCCAATATTTTGTAGCGTGCTTGAAAGTGTAGTAGTAGCGTGTAGCATGAACCTCCTTGAAAACTAGCAGCATGTACAAATACAGCACCCAGAAACAGCCAATGACATCAAGAGAAATTCAAATTCATCAGATCTCATGCGTAGCAGATCCCTGAATCCAGTTTATCTTCATTCTATTTGTTTGTGTAAACACCAAAACAAACATGACTGGATTCCTGGAGGCACATAGTCTAAATTAGCTACACTCTCTTTGCAGAACTGACCATTCTCAGTTCCTGGATCACCCTAAACAGTTCCCTCTGTGTTTCATCTTATTTCTCGTTAACAAAGTCACGTGATAGACAGCACACATGTTTATTTTTGTGAGCAGGATTTGATTTGACAGAGTGTTTAAACCTCACTATCAAACTGCATGGTGTAAGTGGGTGTGGTCAGCATCGAACAGGACTCATCCTGAAGAAGGGAAAAAAATCATAAGGTTATAAAGTTGTCAGAATTAATAAATGACACACAGGTATATACCACTGTGACATAACAGGGATGTTCAAATCATGTACATAAAGCTTCAAAAGATTAGATTATTAATTGGGACAGTTTTGAAATATGATAAGTGGAGAAAAAGGAAAAATAATAATAATAAAAAAAATCACAAAACCACAGTCAAATTAAATTTTTTAATAGTTTTTAATGCGCCTTAAGAAGAAGCCCATAAAGTTTTTTTTTTCTTTTTTAGTCTACTGTTTTTATAGATTTAGATTTTTTTATCCTGTGACTACATTTTAAAATTTTTCTTTCCTTTTAATAATGTTTTAATTTAATCTGCAATTTTATACCACATTTCAGAGAAAAATGGATACGGAATTGGAAATGTGAAAGATAAATTGTTATTGTTATTGATTTTAGAATTGAATCAGTTTTTAAAATATTACTGATTTTTATTATTATTATTATTATTATTATTATTTACTGAAACCTTGAATAAATTGAATTAACTCTTTGTAGAAAACGGGTTATGGATTTAGATCTGGATCTGTAAGGAGGAAACCTGAGGCAAAGGTGATGAGGAAAACTCCCTGAGATGTCATGAGGGAGAAACCTTGCGAGGAACCGGATTCAAAACGTAATATTTGAGCGATTATGAGTTCTTAAGCTGTGCTAAATGTTTTTAAAGGCTATTCAGAGCAACCTGGCTCATTGTTGGTGTCATCAGAGTTTTAATCCTAACACTGAGGATGAAATCAAAGTCCTAAACCAATTAAATGACCAACCAGGTTATTAAAACTGGCCTTCGGTCACAGAGAAAAGACTACATTATGCTTGTTTAGAACATTTTTTCCTTCACATAGTCAATTTCGTGAGGATTTCACAACTGTATCATGTATTTGGGTTTAAGCTTTCAGTTTAGACAAGGTGGAAATTCAAAATACATATAAATATACATAAATATTGTCATTCTGCCTCTTGTTAGCTAACACGACGGAACCATTAGACTTCCGACCTCTGCGTGCGCGCGCGGCGCTACGTCATCACTCGTGCTCCTGGCGCGTGCATTAAGTTGCTAGGTAGTTTCGGAAGACAGAGTAAAGACAACGATACGAAGAACATCAACCGCTTATTGTAAAAAAAATAATAATAATAACAAGGTAAAAAAAAGGGTAAACGTTTATATGTTTTTTAGCACTTTTAATATTATTAGACAGAAAGAAAGCATCCGTTTCGGTGCCGCTGAAATAATTTCCTGTGAAAACAGCGGTGTGGAATAACAGGAATGTTTTGTTTTTATTTGTTTTGGGTTTTGTTTTGTTTTTTTTTAGGTCTGAAGAAGCGTGTTTTTGCTAACTCGTAGTAGCATTTTATTTTAGGTTTTCACAAATTTCCTTCTTTATCTTCTTCTTTTTTGAACATACTCCTTCTCTGTTTTTGTTGTCGAGCTTGAATTCCTGCAACAGCTACACGCGTTGCCATAGTAACGCAGCGTGCACGCGCGCAGCCTGCTCACGCGCAAACAGATATTTAATTCACTTTAAAAATCATGACATTTTAAAGCGAGTTATGTTTTACGGGCGATCATTATTGGTCAAAAGTGATATAATAATGCTAATCTTAATGTTTATGCGACACATTTTGGTATGAATATGGTTCATTTTAATGATTCATAGTAGAGAATTTGGTTAGTACACTACTATCCAACAACCTGAAGTGTTCTGTAGTGTCCATTGTTTTGATGCTGTTTTAAAGTCTACAAAACACATCTATTTCTAGAGAAAAAAAAGCCACTTTGTGGACGGAAACCGTAGCCACAAGACTACACAATAGTACAGAATGATGTTTTAGGCTGTAGCTTTAGAATTTCCCTTTAGTGGAGCTGCAGACCCTGCTCCAGCAGTGCAAAGCAGCTCCATGAAGGTTAGAATATCTGGAGTGTCCTGCACAGAGCCGTGACCCCACTGAACATCTTTGAGATGAACTGGAGTCTCCTTAACATCCCGACATCAGAGTCTGATCTCACTAAGGCTCTTGTAGCTGAATGAATCCCACAACATCTAGTTAGAATGATATAGATGTGATGGTCAGATGTAAACAAACTTTTAGCCATATACACTATATTGCTGAAAGTTTTGGGACACCCCTCCAAATTATTGAATTCAGGTGTTGTTTTTCAGGGGTTGGGTTCGGCCCCTTAGTTCCAGTGGAAGGAACTCTTAATGCTTCAGCTTCATACCAAGACATTTTGGACAATTTCATGCTCTTTGTGGGAACCGTTTGGGGATGACCCCTTCCTGTTCCAACATGACTGCACACCAGTACACAAAGCAAGGTCCATAAAGACATTGATAAGGTAGTTTGGTGTGGAGGAACTTGACTGACCTGCACAGAGTCCTTACCTAAACCCCATAGAACACCTTTGGGATGAATTAGAGCGGAGACTGCTAGCCAAGCCTTCTCGTCCAACATCAGTACCTGACCTCACAAATGCGCTTTCTTCCAGTTTCTTTAGGGGTTGGTGCTTCATCCTGCCCTGAAATACCCAAGAGATTGAGACCAGCTTTAATCTAAATAGACTGAAATTATAATAAAAGCATAGAGGGTTCAGAGGCTTTTGCCTTGCCAAACTTGCTTTTGCACCTTATTTCAAAAGTATTCATTAGATATTCTGATAAGAATATCCATTTTTTGCAATCTGATCATACTACTGAACTGGTCTCGCTATTATCTTGCACCAGTTTGAGAACCTGACTACTTCTAAAAATTAATAACAATACGTTACCTTAATGGAACATGAAACTATTTTGCAATCCATTGGAGTCTCCGAAAACCAGGTTTCTATCCTGTAATACCATTAAAATGCCATAAAACTAACAGTTCTTCCAAACTAACGCAAGTTTGTCTGATTTCATTCTCAGGTTCCGCTGGTCTAAATTTATTTTCCCTGGTATGCAGAGACGCTTTGTTCTTCTGCTCTTGGCTGCACCTTGAGCCTGAACAGTCCTCACATGGCCTCGGTGGAGCGTAAGCAGGAAAAGCAGGGACCCTTCTACCGTGGTTATGGCATCAGAAGACAGACGAGTGCAGAGATAGTGACCGAAGCCCGGCGTTCTCTCAGGACTCTTCAGACACGCCGGCCGTTCACGCCGAGAGAGGAGCATCGCCAGCTTTTTGGAGGATCTGCTCGCACACGTGATGGAAGGCCGCCATCTTCATTCAGGTTTTTACTTTGTTATTAAAAAAAAGTATTCCAGTTTCTCAATGTGACAATGGAACATTTGCCCTGATTTTTTAAAAATATAATCCTACAGCCTTCATGCTCGGAATTTCGATGCGCCCGATTCCAGGCCGAATTCAGGGACCCGACTCTCGCCTCTGGAACACGTAAGGCGTAATTTTTCAGAATTTGTCTGATTCAGGGAAGCAATGATGTGCTAACAATGTGTTATACATCAGAAATCTAGGTTCCCAGTTTCACCGGACGAAGACTGCAGCAAAGGTGTGCCCAAACCTCCAGCTGAGCAAAAGGACAAAAGAGGAGGAGCTGGAGGAGGAGCTCGGACAAGGCTCGTCAGAGCAAGATCGCTTATGATCATACCCTCTGTGATGCAACATGATGCAAATGGTACGTGTAAATTCAGACTAGATCTCGTTTCTATAAATATGTAAATTAAGAACTCTACTAAATAAATGCAGTATGGAATACTTGCATTTGCATATCGTGACCTGATTGGCTCCTCTGTTCTATGACACAATAACTCTTTCTTTGATGCTAATTCAAATTTTTCAGCGAGGATTTCACTGCTTTACCTTGTACAGACAAAAGAGATTTAAAAAGAGCCGAATTTATTTCTATGTTTTTTAAAAAAGAGTAAGCATTAGAAATAGAGCAGGATCCAGAGTAAGCTAGATGTTTTGAGTGACGAGGAATGGAACGAATGAAGCGAGGAGAGTCCTGCTGAAGAAGAGAATAGATCGACGGTTCAATACGTCTGTGTTCCTTTCATTTCTCGCTATTCATGTGTCACTCCACCGTAATGAAAGAATGACGCGCCTTTTTAGCGTAACCTTGATCCCGTCCTCGTCAGCCCTGTTTAAAAGACAACTGTTTAAGTGTGTCACTCACTCACTGAAAGAATCGACTCTTTTATAAGCTTAATAAAGCTTATACACAAATTTAAATACGCTGAACGGAACGCTAACACGCAGGCTTCACGGTGAGGATGTTTAGAACCTGCACAGTGTTGATTTTGCTCTTTCACTGGTAAGTATAAAGACTGTAGAGCGTTAATTCAAAGTTTTATTGCATCGACTCGTTCACACAGATAAAAACAAAGGAATCAGCTAGATAATCGAATAAACATCCTGCCCGCACTCGCCTTCCCTTTCACTATTAGTTCCAGTTCTCTTCGCAGAACAGACAACCAATATTACCTTCATGATTCTTTTCTCTTTTCTCGTTTCTTTGCTCTCCTGTCTCTTTTTGTGCATAGTGTGTGTGGCTTGTCTGCTTTCGTTATTACAGCGTCCATTAAACCAGGATTTTTTTTTTTGTCTGTGTGTGTTTGTGGAATTTTATAGAAAGTGCCAGCAAACACAAACAACAGTGTGTGTTACTCTTTGTGATTTCTCTGCAGCACGACAAGCTGAAAATGTTGCTTTTAATGCGCATAAGTGATAACAGGAACTAAATAACACTATATTGGCAAAGGTTTTGGGACGTCCGCCTTCACATGCACGTGAACTTTAATATGAAGTTGTCCCGCTCTTTGCAGCTATAACAGCTTCAACTCTTCTGAGAAGGCTTTTCACAAGGTTTAGGAGTGTGTTTATGGGAATTTTCGACCATTCCTCTAGAAGCACATTTGTGAGGTCAGACACTGATGTTGGACGAGAAGACCTGGCTCGCAGTCTATGCTCTAATTCATCCCAAAGGTGTTCTGTCAGGTTGAGGTCAAGACTCAAGTTCCTCCACACCAAACTCGCTCATCCATGTCTTTATGCACCTTGCTTTGTGCACTGGTGTGAACAGGAAGGGGTCATCCCCAAACTGTTCCCACAAAGAGCATGAAATTGTCCAAAATGTCTTGGTATGAAGCTGAAGCATTAAGAGTTTCTTAGGACCGAGCCCAACCCCTGAAAAACAACCCCTGAGTTCAATGAACTGAAGGGGTGTCCCAAAACTTTTGGCAATATAGTGTATCTCCTGGACACTCAGGTCTCGTGATGTTTTTTTTATATTCATCAATTAAAAATTGTAATATTTTTTGTGAGTTAAACACTGCAGGTTTTAGGTAACTAATCCACCTCAGGTTGACAAGTCAGTTCCTAACAATTTGTATGTTTGCATGTGATTTTATTTCTGTAGATCCTCGAACCGAAGGTGTTGATGAAGCAATCTCGAGCACGAATCCACCCCAGCATGAGCCTTTCCACCTACATTCCAGTTCCAAACAAGAAAAGATGGAGCAATCCTCCAAACACATACCAAACAAACACAGACCAAACGAACACAGGTACACATTTCACCATCATCATCATCATCATCATATCTTTATTAAGTTTCCGTCTCCTCCTCATGTTTGTCTTGTTATCTCTCAGCTGTCTCGCTCCTAACAGCAACCTTGAGAGCTTTTAAAAACAGTTAGTGGCTCACCCTCATGCAGAAGAGCGATAAAATATTTTATAGTCTGTTGATCCCTCTATTAGACAGCAAAGTCAGCAGGAATTCAGTCTGGCTTTTAAAATAGATTTCAGGATTGCGGTAATAAATTCAGGCTCAATGAATTGCTTTATTGCAGCAAGTAGATGAGCAAATGATTGCTGGGAATTCCTGAATATACAAAGGGAAAAGTCCAAAGTGGATATATACATATAAACTGTCGTGTGTTTTTTTTCCCCATTGTGGAAAGTACCAGAAAACCCAAAATACACAAAGCAAGCCATATGAGCTAAAGAGAAGTGAAATGTTATCTCTGCCAACATTTTGTGGCTAATCAGTAGCATAAAATCCAGAAAACAATCCTCTTCAGCTTAGAATTCCTGCTCCATATACACCTGTTGATTATTCCCTCATCCATTCATCTCAAGGAACTGAAAGTTTCCTCTGCTGTTGTCTCTCAATATCACTGCAAGTCAAGGAATACAACATGAAGCGTGATAGAACAGTAAAACTGAGTCCCCAAGAACAAGCAGGAAGTGAAGAAGTTTGGCTGAGGAACACCAGGGAAGAAACCCTACATCTGGTGATGTGTGTTCCACGCTAACACACAAATAAAACATTCAGGCTACAGCAACGTCCCAAACGACCTACTGCACACTACACACTTACACTGTGCACTACATAAACTCTGGCATATGAATGTTAGCAGGTCTCGTCATCTCAAACGGAACACTAACTTGCAGGAAGCAGACTATTTTCCAGTCGCCGCATGACCTAGCTTTAGCAAAATGTGGTGAATTTGTAAAATGTTGAAAAATAAATGGCTAACGTGAAAGACGTCTCATCTACCGGAGTGTCGTCGGCCATCTTGAAATTTTTTCCTCATCCAGCGTCAGCACCTGGTAGCCTCGCCCCTTTTCCGCTACGTAAGCAAATCTGCAAGCATCGTGTGCATGAAGTGTCCAACGTTCCACACTTGTACAAATGAATCATCCGAGTACTTAAAGTGCACTTCTTCTTCTTTTTCTTCTTCTTCTTCTTTTTGGAATTTTCAGTATGAACATGCCTCCATCCCTGTTTCTCTCTCTCTTTCTGTTTCTTTCCTCACTCTTTCTTTCTCTAACCCTTTCCATCCCTATCTCTCTCTCTCTCTCTCTCTTCATCCCTGTCTCTCTCCCTCTGTCCCTGTCTCTCTCTCCATCCCTATCTCTCTCCCTCTCTCCCTCTCTCTCTCTCCTTCTTGCTCTCTTCCTCTCTCACCCACTCTCTCTCTCTCTCTCTCTCTCTCACCCATTTTCTCTCTCTCACCCCCTTGCCCATCCCTATCTATCCCTCTCACCCACTCTCTCCTTCTCTCCCTATCTCTCTCTCTCTCTCTCTCTCTCTCTCTCTCTCTGATACAGTTGATAATGGAGCAGTATTAGATTATCAGGGCTAACAGGCTGCTCTGGTGCCCACCAGCATAGTTTGGCTCAAGACTCTCACGCGATGAGATCACGTCTCAGACTGAAGGAGTCCATCAACAGAGAGACATTATCAAGTCGTTAAGAGGAATGAGGGAAATAAAAATCAATGTCCCAAATTTACCCCTAAAATATCACTAGAATGTCATTCTGTTCCTTCTGGTCATTTGAATTTAACATCACTTGTATTTTAAACGTGTTTATTCCCCAGTTCACTCGTCAGCCATACTGAGAGATTGCGCTGTTTCTAAGATAAGCGATACGATGACGCTGCATGAACGACTCGGACGCGAGCAGACGATGGTGTGGTTTCCTGTCTGCTGCCTGCACATTTTCACTCTGACCAGTTTGCATGCATTCACATTATGCAAAGTTGCAGATGTTGCAGAGATGAGCGGCGCGAGCGCTGCAGGGAGCCCAGCGCTCGGGCCACGGCGAATGCGAACAGACCTGCCTGCTACGTTCGGTGCCTGCGACATTACGGTACCAGAACATTGCAACAGGGACACCTTGCGGCGAGCGTTTAAACACCTGAGAGATTCGATTAAAACACTGATCTCGCGGTTTTTCGGGATTATTCATGTGCAGATTAGATGTGTTTCATTGACACACTTCTTCAGTCTCGCCTCCTTTCTCTCTGTGTGTGTTAGCAGAACTCCACGGCCCAGCAGTGCTGACTTATCTCCAGGAAAAGGAACAAAAAGAGGTTTGTTGAGCCACTCGCGGCCTGTAGAAGATCTGACTGCAGATACACCTTTCATTGCGCCGATCCAAAGCGCAGGGGCTTGCAGAATATTTCCTACTTTGCAGAGGCAGCTTCCTGCATGCAAATGTTCCCACACACACACACAGACACACACACACTGCTGACCTTTTCATGCTGTGATGAACATCCTGTATTTCTATACAAATGTAAAAAAAAAAAAGGTGAAACTGTGAGAAGCTCTGATGTGAAACGAGAAGGAGGAAAGCGTCAATGTTTTGTGGTCCGTGTTTTCCTCGTCAGATGCTGAGCGTGGCCGCAGAGACTCGACAGGAAGTGACGAGACCGTCTTCTGGACCTCCGAGGTGCTTCCTGTGCTGGAGATGTTTGAGTCGGTTGCTCTAGGTGATGATACACTGCACTGTAGGATTTAATGTGTATACTCTCTCTCTCTCTCTCCCTTTCCCTCTGCCCCCCTCCCTCTTTCTATCCCTGTCTCTCTCTCCTGCCACCCCCCATCTCTCTCTCTCTCTCTCTCACCCCCCCCCTCACTCTCTCTCTCTCTCACCCCCTCCACTATCTCCCTCTATTTCTCTTTCTCTCCCCTCCGTCCCTCTCTCTCTCACTATCTCTCTCTCTATCACTCTCTCTTACCCTCTGTCCCTCTATCCACCCCTCCCCTCTCTCTCACTCTCTTTTTCTCTTTCCCCCTCTGTTCCCCAATCTCTTTCTCTCTCTCCATCCCTGTCTCTCTCTCTCTCTCTCTTTCTCTCTCTCCTGCCACCCCCATCTCTCTCTCTCTATCTCTCCCTCTCTTTCCCTTTGCCCCCCCTCTCTATCCCTGTCTCTCTCTCCTGCCACCCCCCCTCTCCATCCCTATCCCTGTCTCTCTCTCTCCTGCCACCCCAATCTCTCTCTCTCTCTCTCTCTCTCTCTCTCTCTCTCCCTCTGCCCCCCCTCTCTATCCCTGTCTCTCTCTCTCTCTCTCTCTCTGTCTCTCTCTCTTTCTCTCTCCTTCTCCCCCTTTCTCTCTCTCTCTCTCTCTCCCTCTCACCTGCCAATTCAGTGCATCTCTGTGGGCTCATGTATGCAGAAGATAAATAGTTGCCCCTTTTCTGTGTGGGTGGGTGGTTAATTGGTTGGTCGGTTGGTTTCTGGGTTCACGTGTCTCAGAGGAAGCACGTGTCAGTAGCCTTCACACTCTGCATCAGGTCATGTGATCGGAAAGAAAAAATTCTGAACATTTTGGATTATTTTTAATTATGCGATTGCTTTAGGTACATAAATATACATACATATGTTTCTGCATATTTTTATATTTGGAAGAATCTTTCAAATTTCCAATATTAATCTCTATTAAAAAACAATAATAAAAGTAATAATAATAATAATAATCATAATAATAATAAAACAGTATAAAAATGTAATAATAATAGTAATTGTAATAATAATAAAAATAATAATAATAATAATAATAATAATAATAATAAAGTTAGACTTGCTTTTTTAAGGAAACTTCTAATAAAGCAAACTGCCTGGGTGTGTTGAATGAGCTGGTTTTTGGGAGTAGGTTCAGGAGCGGGCTGGGAGAAAGAAAAACATGAAATTTGAATCCTAGGGAATTTTAAAAAAAATAAAAGATCTGTATTTAGTTTGGCAAAGCCTCGATCTTTCAAAAGGCAAGTGCAAGAATGAGAAATCTAATAGAATGTAAATATGAATGTAAATATCGCACTGCTTTTTTTCCCTTTAAAAAAAAATTAATTAAATGGAAATTTATTTCAAAGATAAATATCAAATATTTATCTCACTCGATTGGCTCTTCACGGCATCACCAGACAGGATAAGGACGAAGAACAATTTTTAGATTATTTAAATTTTTTTTCCTTTACCCCAAAATAGCTTTCAGAAACTTCGTCACTTCTACTTTCCACTGTACTAAACTTGCAAAGTGTGCATGCTTTTTTATAAATTTATGCTAAAACGGGTTACACACAGTTTCGGCTTATAATAATAATAATAATATGAAGAAGAAGAAGAAGAAGAAGAAAGATGTCAAAGAAGAAACATGCTTCCTCATCAGGACTGCATTACATTTAACTAAATGGATATTTGTGCTGTATATGAAAGCTACAGCTGACTGAGGGCTCGAGTGAGTGTCCATGGTGTTAGATACACTATTGCCAAAAGTTTTGGGACACCCCTGTACATCATTGAATTCAGGTGCTGTGCTCGGCCCCTTAGTTCAAGTGAAAGGAACTTGCTTCAGATTCATACCAAGACATTTTGGACAATTTCATGCTTTGTGGGAACAGTTTGGGGATGACCCCTTCCTGTTCCAACATGACTGCACACCAGTACACAAAGCAAGGTCCATAGAGACATGGATGAGTGAGTTTGGTGTGGAGGAACTTGACTGACCTGAGTCCTAACCTCAACCCCATAGAACACCTTTGGGATGAATTAGAGTGGAGACTGTAAGCCAGACCTTCTCATCCAACATCAGTGCCTGACCTCACAAATGTGCTTCTCACATATGCACCTCATAAACACACTCCTAAACCTTGTGGAAAGCCTTCCCAGAAGAGTTGAAGCTGTTACAGTTATGGGCGGGACAATTGCATATTACATTCACGTGCATGTAAAGGCAGACATCCCAAAACTTTTGGCAATGTAGTGTAAATGTCAGTGAAGTTTCAACAGATGAGAAAAGTCCATAAGAAAATGTTCCTCATATCTTCTAAATTCCTCTTCTAAAATGTTCCTCATATCTAAATTCTCTATATCTCAGGAGGAACTGTGTCAAAGGAGACCATGGAGCGCCTGTGTGACGCCTGCACCGGTCTCCATAACGTCCTGTCAGAGAACGGCATGCTGGGAAAGCGGTTTAAGAACAGGTCCTCCGTTCTCCGTGCGCTGTTCCGACTGATCGATTTGGGATCGGATCGTCTGAACCTGACTCTCGCCAAACTCATACTGGAGGTGAGTGTTTTAACAAGAGAGGAACGTTTTCTTCACTAGGACCTTGGATCTAATCCAAGCGGTGTGTGATTTCAGCTCGACGTCAGCGGAAACAACTTGCTAAACATTTGCAAGCTCGTCTTTAAAATAAGCCGGAATTCCAAAAACGACTCCCTGTTCCAGGACAACGGCGTTATAGGTACGACTGTGGTCCTGTATAACTCATTCACTCTAATCAGTCATTAACTGTCTTTCACAGTCAGTCTGTGTGTGTGTGTGTGTGTGTGTGTGTGTGTGTGTATCAGATTCCCTCCTCTCAGTGATCCAGCGTGAGGATTTTAGCAGCAGCGGAGAGATTGTTCTGTACTGCACAGGCTCCCTGAAGCTCCTCTCAGGAAACAGCGCCCTCACCAGGCTGCTCCTAGCTAAAGACTTCATCCCAGTCTCGCTCCAGCTCTCTCAGCATCTGATCCAGATAACTGACCCTAAAGCTTCACCTACACCGGATCAGCACAACATCTCAGGACATATTCTGGTGCAGGTGGGTCGCTCCAAAAACGTGCCTAGAGACAAATGGCAGAATTATGTTCCTCTGATAAACCTCATATCATTATCATTATTATTATTATTATTATTATAATTATTATTAGCTCCATCCAGAATCTTCTAGCAAAACCCAGACTTCTACTTAAAACCCACATGCTTGGATTGTCCACGTTTCCCTCAGAAGTTCTGGCAGAGCAGGAACAGGCTGTCAGTGAACCCCGCCTAGACATTTCTCAGAATCTCCTGCTCTAAACTGGACAGAATGGAAGGGTGGGGTTACTCAGGGTCCGTAAGACAGGGTGGATTGTTTGTTTTATGCTCGTTTCCTTGGCTTGTTTTTATATATATATATATATATATATATATAGATCCATACTGAACTTGTTCTGGTTGGATGTTTTACACGACTGTAGTGAGAGATGTGTTTGTATTCACAACGAAGCTAATAACCATGTTTGTCTTCATTTCTGAACCTGAGTTTCTGACTTTTGAAGATTTGTGATGAGCACTTTAACGCTAATCCACTCGAACCTCTCTGACCCTCGCAGGTGACGGCGGCGCTGAGGAATGTGGCCGACTTGTCCGAGTCCCGTGCTGCATTTTTATCCAGCAGTGTCTTCTCCACGCTGTGCGCAGTCATCGATCGTCACCGAGATGACCAAGACGTCTGCCTTAACGTAGCAAGGATATTTAGGTGAGACACCGTCCAGTCGCTGCGCAGATTTTCACATGATTAGCACCAAATTCTGTAAAGACACCATGGTCAGTTACAGAACAGAATGACTATTAAGCCCACAGTGTCTCTCATTCCACTTCCTCGACTTTTTCCTCATGAGAACTTCACCGTTTTTTTTTTGTTTGTTTGTTTTTTTGTGTCATTGTGTTTTTGTGTCTCCAGCAAACTGTCCTCTTATGCCGAGTGCTGCTGTGCGCTAGCCGAGACCTCGAGCTGCTACAGGCTATTTTTAGCTCTGTTGTGCAAACACAGCAGGAAACAGGTGAATACAGCCAAAACATATGTATACACACACACACACTGAATAGAGCAGTGTGAAATGAAGATGCACGTGTTTCTATCCCTGGAACTTTTTTCTTTTCTCTCTCTCTCTCTCTCTCTCTCTCTCTCTCTCTCTCTCTCGCTCTCTCTCTCCTCTGAGTGTAATGAAATCTGTTTTGTTAAAAAAGTGATCTGTGAAGAAATAAACACACCCCCTCAGCCCTTCTGTAGGAACATACTGTCCTTTTTGACTTCCTTATTGCAGAGAACATAGCGAACTCTGGCTCCTTCAAGGGTTTAGAGGTTCCACACCAGACTCTGAATACACACTTAAAGATAAAGATTTTTGATTATTTGTAGGCCTGAATTAGTCTCAAATGCAGTAAAGCTGCTACCAGTCAGTCCACAGACACACACACACACACACAAATCTCTTGTTTCTCCAGGCTCTGGTGGTGCGTCTCCTCTTCACGTTAGGAAACCTAGCAGCAAGGAGCGACCAGGCCAGACAGAGAATCTGCGAGGAGGAAAGATCCATAGATGTTCTCTTAGAGCTTTTCCAGAACTACCTGCGAGTCCCCAGGGACAAACCGGACGAGGACGAGGACGTTCTGATCAAGCTGATCCGAGTGCTCGCTAATCTGTCCATTCACCCCGTCATAGGCTCGGCTCTGGCGTCTAACACACTGTGTGTGCAGCTACTACTGAAAGTGATGGGTAAGCAAGAATCACACACAAACACACACACACACACTCTCTCTCTTTTGCTCTCTACATACACTATATTGCCAAAAGTTTTGGGACACCCCTCCACATCCGCTTTAGTTCCAGTGAAAGGAACTCTTAATGCTTCAGCTTCATACCAAGACATTTTGGACAATTTCATGCTCTTTGTGGGAACAGTTTGGGGATGACCCCTTCCTGTTCCAACATGACTACACCAGTGCACAAAGCAAGGTCCATAAAGACATGGATGAGTGAGTTTGGTATGGAGGAACTTGACCTTGTCCTGACCTCAACCCCATAGAACACCTTTGGGATGAATTAGAGCGGAGACTGCGAGCCAGGCCTTCTTGTCCAACATCAGTGCCTGACCTCACAAAAGGAATGGTCAAAATTCCCATAAACACACTCCTAAACCTTGTGGAAAGTCTTATAGCTGCAAAGGGTGGGACAACTCCATAATACATTCATGTGCATGTAAAGGCAGACCTCCCAAAACTTTTGGCCATATATTTCGATATTTTGTGCTACTGACTCACGCCCTGATATTGAACGCGACAAATATGAGATACAGGCGCGCGACATCGCTACAGCATCCTGTTCAAATATAGATTGCGGTTTGGTTTGCATTGTCAATTTCTGGTGTCACCCTGCAAGCGTGCGAGCCATTCAGGAGGCTGCCGAGAATCTCTCGCTAATCTGTTTGTCTCGGTTTCTTTTTCCATCTGCTTTTAGTTTTTTTTTTGTATCATCGTGAATAAGAAAAAAACAGGAAGTTGTTTTAAAGTTACCAGACATGAGGCCAGATGTGTGAGAATGCCGTATCTCCGTCTCTATGGAAGGCTCTAGATTTTGTGATGAGGATTTATTCTTGATCTTTCTATTCAGTGTGTGTGTGTGTGTGTGTTACAATTGATAAAACTGTTGCTTGCATCAGCTGTTGCTTTTTTTGTTGTTGTTTCTTGGAATGTTTCCCACACACACTGAATACTAAGCATTCTGTCCAGTTTATAACCGAGACGTTAAATCATTAGAGAGAAGAGAAAAATAAATTCTGCTGATAAACTTTTTCTTTTTTTTTTTCTTAACAGGAAGTGATAACAACCCCTTCACCTCTGTGCAAAAACTCCCAAGCAGGACTGAAAGTGGCTTTCGGTTTGCACCTAAAAGCCACAGGACGTTTTTTTTTCTGTGTCTCGGAAATGTGTGAAGAATAGTCGGGCATGTTGATCAAAACAGACTCTGGGAAATCACACCAGTACAGTTCTTGTTATCTGCAGCACTGTATGCTGGGAACTTCTGCTGGAAATCAGTGCGTGTATGCGTGCGTGCATGTTTGTCTGTGTGTGTATCAGCAGCAAAATATTTGCGTAAGCACGTGCGTTGCAAGAGAAAACTTAAAAGTGCTGATCAGACAATTGTCCTCCTTGCTTTTAGAGCAGGAAATGTTAACCGCCTCTTCATCCTTCCGTGAGAGCTCCCAACCTTCTACGCAGGACCGAACGTGAAATTCAGCTTCTAATTAATAACCGCAGTAAATACACTATATTGCCAAAAGTTTTGGGACGTCTGCCTTTACATGCACATGAATGTTATATGGAGTTGCCCCTCCCTTTGCAGCTATAACAGCTTCAACTCTTCTGGGAAGGCTTTCCACAAGGTTTAGGAGTGTGTTTATGGGAATTTTTGACCATTCCATTTTTGAGGTCAGACACTGATGTTGGACAAGAAGGCCTGGCTCACAGTCTCCGCTCTAATTCATCCCAAAGTTGTTCTGTGGGGTTGAGGTCAGGACTCGGGTCAGTCAAGTTCCTCCACACCAAACTCACTCATCCATGTCTTTATGGACCTTGCTTTGTGCACTGGTGTGCAGTCATGTTGGAACAGGAAGGGGTCATCCCCAAACTGTTCCCACAAAGAGCATGAAATTGTCCAAAATGTCTTGGTATGAAGCTGAAGCATTAAGAGTTCCTTTCACTGGAACTAAGGGGCCGAGTCCAACCCCTGAAAAACAACACCTGAACTCAATGATTTGGAGGGGTGTCGATGAAAATAAAATGCAGGTTCTGAGGTTCTGGTATGGAACGATCGAGACTGACCCCATGTTACCTCATGTCTGACTTTTGTCTGTTTCAGAGGTCAGGTCCGTGGAGGAGAGCGCCGAGTTAGTTGTAAATGCTTCAACTACCATCAACAACCTGTCCTTCTACCAATCAGAGAGCTCCGTCATCCGAGTCCAGCACAAACATGTCTCTGAATGTAAGGACAGAAAATCTACATGTTTAAAGTGTGTTACATTATCATACTCTCTCACTCTGTGTGTGTGTGTGTGTGTGTAGTGTTGCTCAGGCTGCTATTAAGCTCCAACATGGACGCAATGTTAGAGGCTACACGTGTGTTCGGGAATCTCTCTCAGATTGAAGAAGTGCAGCGGTTTATCATCAGAAACAAAGGTGTGTGTGTGTGTATGTGTGATAGCCATTTTCTGGAACAGGATTTCAAACTGAGTGGTCACGTGATGAAAATACATACGTGTGTGTGTTAGTACACAGGTTTGTTGTGGCTCTGCTCGACTCTAAGAACCCTGATGTGTGTTTCTCGGCTTGTGGAGTCCTCACGAACCTCTCCGTAGATCCCACCGGCAGAAGCGTGATAAACCAGGAAGGAGCCGTACACAAGTAACACGCTTGTCTCTCAGCTGGATTATTTTTGTGATTCCCTGCAGTTCCACTTTTCCGTTTTTATTTCATTCCTCTTTTTTCTTTTCGCTACAGGTTGATTGACTGCTTGCGGGATTTTGGGCCTCAGGACTGGTTTCTGGCTGCTCAGGTGTGTCAGACACTGTGGAACTGCACCGACGAAGCTGAGGGGAGAGAGGAGTTTGCACAAGAGCTGCTGGAGATACTGTGTCTTTATTCAGGTACAAACACACACACACACACACACACACACATACATACACACACCTCTGCCAGGAGGTTGTAGATGGATTGTTCCAAACATCCAAATCAACACAATTAGTTTTGTAGTGACTTCCTGTCTCTCCACACGTGGCCTCTGATTTAAACTCTGATTTTAAGTTAATATTACAGTGGAACCTCAGCATATGAATGCCCTCCATTACGAATTTTCACCTTAAGAAGTGAAATTTACATCGGCATACAAAGCATTTTTGGCATACAAATGTACCGAACCAAGCGCTGGCTAAGTTACACGTATGTCCGAGAGCCGTTCAAAACTTTTTTTTTCAGTCAGTGAAAGCTGCTTGGAAAGAATCAACCCACGATTCCAACGTCGCCTTCGGCATGCGTTCAAAAGCTAGGTGATTTTTCGGGTGCTTTTTTTGTTGACAGATTGGTGCTGTGGGCGGTCTGTTCTATTCTATTTTTAGCCCATGGTTGGTGGCACGACTTCCTGTGAGGACCCTTGATATGGAATGCTTGGCTTGGGTCAGTTCTTTGTAAGCAGCTCTACAGTTTACATATGCTTCGTATCGGTCATATTTTTAGGTGGCTGGAACGGATTATCTGCATTTACATTATTTCTTATGGGAAAATTCGTTTCAGTACCAATTTTTACCTTTAGAACGAATTAAATTCCTATGCCAAGGTTCCACTGTATTAAAATAAGATTTCCTCTAACCATTTGTTGAGGAAGTGGCAATAATTTGGAAAATGTGCATTCGAGAATATCTGGAGATTCAGTGAAGGCACATAGATAAACTACGTTGCCAAAAGTTTTGGGATGTCTGCCTTTACATGCACATGAATGTATTATGGAGTTGTCCCACCCTTTGCAGCTATAACAGCTTCAACTCTTCTGAGAAGGCTTTCCACAAGGTTTAGGAGTGTGTTTATGGGAATTTATGACCATTCCTCAAGAAGCACATTTGTGAGGTCAGGCACTGATGTTGGACGAGAAGGTCCTGGCTCACAGTCTCTGCTCTGTTCCTTCTATGGTTTTGGGTGTGTCCTTGTCCTGGGTTAACAGAATGTAAACCATCTCCTCCTGTCTTCTGTTTCCAGACCAGAAAGCTTTGCAGTGGCCCTCGAGTGACGATATAAAGGCGTACCAGGAGGCATGCTGGGAGCTGGAGTTTTTACCCGTTGCTGAGATGCTGAAGAAACGCATGAGGAGATACGCAAACCTCCCGGAAACCATCTGCGACACTTCCTGAAGAAATAATCCAGGGTATATATATATATATATTTAACAGGAAAAATGAAAATATTTAATAATAAAGATCCATGACCAGAGGAGTGATCTCAAAACTCTTTATTATTAAAGAGTGGACACAGGACAATTTATTTATTTATTTTTTTACAACAAAAATGATACAACATGGCACTGCTTCTCCGTCTCGTTTAACCTTCCTTTAAACAAACAAACACACATTACTGGTACCATCTGTGACCACAACAATGACCTTCAACAACAACAACCACCTCAGAGCTGTCCCTCAAGAGAAGGAGGAACTCAAACACAACAGAAACATTATTTATTATCAATCCAAATGAAAACGTTAGTACTTGACGCAAGAGAAAAGCGGAAAAATGTTACAAAAACAAGAATGATTTCCTCTCCTCCTCTGAGGACAAGTTCAGTGTGTGTGTGTTACTGCATAGCAGAATCCCATCCTCTACTAGCCATGTTGTGCATGGTGTGTGTTAACGTCTCCACGTATTTCGATAATAACGTAGCATTGCTATAAGTAAAAAATCTCAAACGTACATTCCATATCATTTTTTCTTGTTTTTTCTTTAGAGGTATTCAACAATAAAAAAAATACACTTCGCACGTGACACAGCTGGAGGTATTTCTCTCTGACGTCTCCATGCTCGTGTTTTCCATCGCTCAGATTGGTTATCAGAGAAAGAAAAGGAACAATTAAAATCCAGGTCATAGAAAGAGATTAAAATGTTTTATTTTTTTTTATTATAAAAGTGTCAGTAACTGACATCAGTCTCTGAAGATCGATTTAAAAAAAAAAAAGAAAACTCATTGCTTAGCATTCAAAAAAACAAAAACAAAGTACCATCCCTCTGTCTTTCTCAACACTCGTCTTTCTACACCCAGCTGATCCAGCCATCATCAGAATGCAGTACTTGATTGATTTTTTTTATGTTCTTTTTTTTTTTTTTTTTTTAAAGTAAACACCTTAAAACACACTCGACAATGAAGAAAAAAAAGCTGCTTAGTTATACTGCTTGAAGTTCTTGGAGAAAACTAAAATAAAATAAGCAGTGTCTACGTGATGACATTTTTTTTAAGGAACCGTGAGCTCTAAAGACGACCAAACGAGAAGATCCCTGCTCGCCAGAGAGAGCTCTCAGATACTTAAGGAGATACATAATGAGAGGTATTTTATTATTTATACTGACAATCATTTAACAAAAAAAAGCTATAGCTTTTTTTTCCGAGAGTTTAGATGACCATGTGGTGAAGGGAAGACAGGTTGAATGGGTTGGGGGGGGGGGGCCGTCAGGAAGCACGTCACGTCAACAGGAAGACTCGAAAATCGACGAAATCGGATGAAAGTGTATTTAGGAAATGGTCACTAACCCATTAAAACAAAAAATGGCTACATTACAGCTGAAGCATATCATGATATTTCAGAAACAAAGTGCTTTGATAATTTTTTAGGCCTGAAATACCAACAAAGGCTATGCTTTTCATACTAATATATATATATATATATATATATATACATACATACACAAACACACTATATTGCAAAAGTTTTGGGACACCCCTCCAACTCATTGAGTTCAGGTGTTGTATTTCAGGGGTTGGACTTGACTCCTTAGTTCCAGTGAAAGGAACTCTTAATGCTTCAGCTTCATACCAAGATATTTTGGACAATTTTCCCAACTTTGTGGGAACAGTTTGGGGATGACCCCTTCCTGTTCCAACATGACTGCACACCAGTACACAAAGCAAGCTCCATAAAGACATGGATGAGTGAGTTTGGTGTGGAGGAACTTGACTGGCCTGCACAGAGTCCAGAACACCTTTGGGATGAATTAGAGCGGAGACTTCAAGCCGGGCCTTCTCGTCCAACATCAGTGCCTGACCTCACAAATGTGCTTCTAGAGGAATGGTCAAAAAATTTCCCATAAACACACTCCTAAACCTTGTGGAAAGCCTTCTCAGAAGAGTTAAAGATCGATTATGTAAAGACAGATGTCCCAAAACTTTTGCCAACATAGTTTATATATATCTATCTATCTATATATATATATATATATATATATATATAGATAGATATATATAAATAAAGATAAAGATATATATATATATATATAGATATATATATATATAGATATAGATAGATATATATATATATATATATATATATATATATATATATAAAATACACACTGGTAAGTAGAGACAGAGTGGTAACTTACAGTAAACCAAAAACAAGGGCTCAGACAGCTGTTTACTTTTGAATCTCTCTCTCTATATATACCACACACACTTCTTTCTTTCTCACACACACACACAAACATTTCACTCCTCACTCCGTCTCACATCCCACACATTAGCTTATGATATCGGTAAAGGTTTGGGGTCTTTACAGAGGCTCGAGCCTCTCGGTTGAGAAAAGCAGCATGAAGGAGAAAATGAGCAACACCTCAGCTTTCCGGTGCTGCACGTAACCAGGCACACATTTATATATATATATATATATATATATATAATGTGCAGCTTCACTAATGCTTTTCTCTCCAGTCGCCTGCACTACGATAAAAAACAAACAGGAAAAAAACAAAAAAACAGTAAGAGTACAAAGGCGTGATAGTGCAGACTGCTTGCACCCATACTGGAGTTAACTGGTTCTCCTTTCATCTCAAAATAAAAAATAAAACAAAAGACATGAGGAGCATCTTCATCCAGATGCATTTCAATTTCAAACACTATGAGGAGGACTCGCCTCCAGAAGCTCAGAGCTGTCCTGTTACACGGCTTTGCGAACATGATGCCCTCCGCTGGTGGGTTTGGGCACTGCAGGCCAAGCACTTCAAACTTCTCTCCAGACTTTTTTTTTTTCCTTGCGTCTCATCCTCCACTTCTGGTCTTCCTTTAAGTTTTTTGTGTTTTTTTTCCCTGTTGTTTTTACTTTTATTTATTTATCGTGTCCCACGAAAGCAACAACAACAATGACAGTGAAATTACAAAGAGAAACGGTAATAGCACTTCATGTCATATAGCGAGTGATAGCTCTCAGAGCATAGAGCAGTTCTGCCTGCATGCGCGCTTCCATAAGAAGCAAATTTACATGGACCTAGAAGGAGACAGAAACGAGGATGTTTGTTAGAAACGGATGTAGGAGAAGATGAACAGCGTACCAGGTATAAACGTGTCACGCTTTACCTTCTCAGAGTGCTGAAACTGCCTCCAGAAACTCTCATACATCCTCTTGGTGGTCTTCTCCGGGCTGCACACCATGGTCTTGATGTAGACTTTAAAGCTGCGGTCCAGCAACTCATTGATCTCGCCGTAATCGTAATCATCATACCTGTGGACAGAGAAAATGTTAGTAAACATTATATATATATACATATTAAAAAAATATTAAAGAGAGTTCCTGACCCTAAGAAGTACACACCTGATCCCAAACATGCAGTGGATGTAGTTCCAGATGGCTCGGCGGAGCATGGAGGTATCTACACCCTGGTGCATGGCCATTGTGTTGTAGGTGAGATTGTACGCAATCTGGAATTTCTCGTCCAGCAGCTGGCCGACGTCCGGGTACAGCCGGTTCACCAAGGAGAAGCCGTGGTCCTCCCAGCTGTAGTCCTGACAACCACATGGAGCATGCTGATCAGTTCACCTTCCATCTCATTACACAAATACAGATGATAATCCGGCTGAACCGAGTGTTTGCAAGGTGACATTTTGTCCCTTGCTGATTTACCTGCACTCTGAAGGTGGGCACGTGTTCTCCTCTCCTGGAGAAGTCTTGGT
Organism: Hemibagrus wyckioides; assembly: GCF_019097595.1. NCBI lineage: Eukaryota > Metazoa > Chordata > Actinopteri > Siluriformes > Bagridae > Hemibagrus > Hemibagrus wyckioides. Next base: position 34,240,742 of record NC_080715.1, on the reverse strand, counting down.
AGCCGTAACTGGGGTCTTCGAAGTGCCTCGAGACGTCACGAGATGGAACGCACTCCTCGTCTTCTGTGGGGAAAAGCACAGTCATGAAACACAGGTCGTCCTTTTTTCAACAGAACTCGCCATATCATGAAGTTGTTTTCATACTAGAAGCTATAATACTTTAATAGCTGTAATAACCATGTAATAACGTCAGCGTCCATGTAGATGGACCATAATTTGAGAAGCAAATCCTTCCCCTACCTGTTGTGGCCACCAACATGCTCTCCGACTTCTCCCTCTCAAAGCGTGTGGCCATCTCCTCCTGACTGGCCTCCTCTTCATCGCGACACTCCTGCAGCTGCTTCATCCTCTCCATCAGCACTTCCACCTCGCCTGACTCATCCATATCCTTTACACACACACACACACAGGGATCCAAGTTTACACTCACACTGGGACAGAATTACTGTTATAGCAAGACGTGATCTTCTAGAGCTTACCTGCTGGTTTGCCACCATGTCCTCCAGAGCACCATTGCCGTTTGCAATGTCGCAGGCGCAGTAGCCGCTGAGTGAGGGAGGTCTGAAAGTGTGTCCTCCTTCGGTGTGAATGTCTGGCGTGATCCCACAGCCGAAGGTGAATGAAGCGAGAGAATGGTAGTGTGTGAGCAGCACGACGGCATGGATCAGCTCGGCTAAAGACCAACTGTGCTCCTCGGCCTTCAGTAGATTCTGTAATAAAATGGACGACGGTGATTGAACCTTACAATAGTGATACTAGGCATATCATAAAATACTTAAACAATAAACAGGCAATTATGTTATGTTTAGGATTAGCGCAGTCAAAAATGAGGTTATCAATATGATGGTTGACCTGCTTTACACAATACAGGATTGTTATAATCCTTTATATGACTGCGATTATAAACGCTGATACAATCAGCCTCAGTGCACTGAAGTTGCGTAATACCTCAATGTGCGTTTTTGTGAGCAACCACGGCCGGTGAGCCAGGATCTTGTTGAGTTCCCCCAGGGCTCGCAGCTTCTGCGGGGCTCCGTCTAGTCCATTCAGCCACTTGGGGTCACCCCCAACCTGCAGGAAATCATTCACGTGTAGATTGACCAAATATGAACACTGGTGTCTGGCAGCGGCCTGAAAGAGAACAAGAACATGTTCGGACATGTTTAACAGCTTTTTTTTATTCTTAGATCCATCAGGATGAAGAACTCCGTCTCTGCTCACCATTATGCCTATGTAGTGCCTGTAGTGGCGAGATAAGGGTCCGTCCATCTGAAGCAGGTAATGCTGCGTCCTCAGGAAGCAGTCCAGATACTGTGGATGGAAGCCCATCACCAGGCAGATGTTGTCGAACCGGCCGAGTGAAAAGGCCTCCTCGAATATGGACTGCGTTCTGGTGTCCACTTTGCTGACTTGAAGGATCTGGAAAACAAAAATGCAACGAAAATTGTTAGTGCTATGAGAACGATCTTGAGGAATTGACCGTTTCATGAATTCACTTTAAATCCAATGTGATGCCGGTGGAACGAATCTGACCTCTTTCTCTGGGATAAATCTGCTTGGTCCGTTTCCCAGTGGCCTGGGGATTCGCACTCCCATGTCCTGCACAAAAGAAAGAAAAGACGCATTAAGACATTTTGAGAACGAGGTCTAATATAATGAATAGGGGAACTTGTGCAAACACGCATGTGACAATCCTATCTTTCCTCAGGTCCAACCATCTACCAAGTAACCTCAATAAAAAAATGAGAACGAGAGAGAGAGAGAGAGAGAGAGGGAGGAAAGCACTTGACCAGTCCTGAATAACTGTCTATTATTAGGAGGAAAAAGAACTGGACATTTGTGAAGAAAAAAAAAATAACACCATACAGGATTAAAGGGATCTTTGTAGCCTCATAATAAATAACGATAATGGATAATTTTTTTCCTTTAATTGTTTTTACTGTCGGCTGCTTTTTTTTCCTCGCGACTGACTGACTGAATGAATGAGCTCATTTCACCTTTATGAAGTGTGCAAAAAACACGTTATAACACCTTCATGACATGTCTGGGACAAAGTCCTTGTTAAACAATTTGCAAATAGAGAAGAGGGGGGAAAAAGACTAGAAATTGACGCGAACTCGTAAACAAGGCAGTAGAGAGAGAGAGAGAGAGAGAGAGAGAGAAGACGAGAACAGAGCTGCACTGCAGAAGCCTGCAAGAGAAAAACAACTTCAATCTCAAGCCGTGGACAAAAAAATAGGAACCCTTTCCGATATGTCTTCTTACCTTTTTACTAAGCCGCTCGCATTGTGTGCAAATTTTAAACAAAGCTGTCACTGTTAGCGAAGTGTTTTTCACAGGCTCGTTATCTGCCGATGCGTGTCTCATTTTCTTTTAAATCTTTAAAATGATCCCTTCGTCTTTTAATTGTAGCTCCGTCTTTTTGTTCCTTGAGGCATTGGCTATTTTTTTTTATTTCCTTTCCTTTGTTGTTTAGTATGTTTTTTTTTTCCTTCTTATCGCCAGCCAGCTGTTTCGAGCTCCAGAGCAGAATTAGCCACTCTCCACTGTCCCTCACGAGCTAAATAAGAAGGCGGTGTTGGATTGACGCGGGGTTTAACCAATCGCATGACGAAAAACACATCCTGTCATCCAATCAGCGTGCGCAGGGCGGGGCTTGTCGTTGGGAAGGGAGAGAAGGTGAGAGAAAAATACGCGAGCTCACCAGTGAGGCTGACCAGTGATCAAAACCTCGTCAATCATTTAGTGCATGCCACAAAGATTAAGATCTCTTTCTATTTCGATACGTGCATTTTTTTCTAGCACAAGGCACTAGGGTTTATTTGTTAGCTTGTCACACTCCAAAAAAAAAAAAATCTATATATGTGTATTATTTGTACTAACAGTGCTTTAAAAATGTTTGGTTTCCTGAGGAAGAGTAAATAACAGTGCAATGCAAGGAGACATGATGTCATACCTGCAGCAGCAAAACACAGAAAAACAAGCCGAGATCAATTCTCGCCTTCCGCCTGGGAGATAAGGTGGATCGATGTTATAGGATTGGTTTCTGGAAAGAATTCACCTTCTTTGAATGCATTTATTGATATCCATCTATCAGCCTTTTTCTTTAACGGGGAGGGGAGAAAGATCCTGGATTCGTTCCGTCTTCCTCTGTTAAGCAGAATTCCTCTTATCTGGAAAACTTTGTGAATAAAGCTACTCAGAAAGATGATACCGACCATGGGATCTATGGCACTCAGACTAACATCTGTAACATCTGTAACATCCATCCATGCAGTTCATGAGCTTTCCACTTTTCCCATGAGGGCGTGTTGGGGGCGTCATTAATTAAAGGGGGAGGAAAAAAAAAACTAACCAGCAGGTTTAAAAAAGTGTGCAACCGTGATTGAGATGATATTCGAGGCACACAGTAACACACAGAGAGAGCAAGCTCCAGTGATGGAGAGTCTATTCAGCATGTTCATTGTGTCAGAGGGTTTTTCCCCCCCGCCACTCCGATCCGAGGGTAAGAGAGGGGTGTAAACACACCGGAGCCGGAGTCAGCACTCTTTGACGAGGGGGTGGAGGAGGGAAACAAACCTGGCTGAGCCCTATGGCTCAGCAAACAACTACACAAGATCCCAGTCAGCGTTTGCCTGAAATTGGTTGCGATATATCCCAGCCAAAACGTGTGTGTGTGTGTGTGTTTGGGGAGATAAAGTTGTATTGACAGAATTCAAATCTCCCTTTCAAATGCAAATAAAAAGCAAAAAAGGAATAGAACAGAATAGAAAGGCCACTGTTTTTTTTTTTGGTGATTGCGTTTAAGAAGATAGGTGTGAAGTCTCCCAGAATAATCACGTTCCTTCCCAATTTGTGCTTTGGGTCACATGAGTGAACCTTCGTTTAGATTCTCTCTCTCACACACACATGTCCAAGTTTTAGTACTCTTAGTAAGACTGTGTTTATTTTTTTTTTTTAACAGATCTAAAGGTATCGTATTTGCGTCTGCAGGCAGATACGGCGCAGCCCTGCACCTCTTGGCTGTGTTTTCTTTCTCATGCTGAACAAGCAGACACGCTTTACAAACCACAGGCTTTCGGATGTTCAACAAGTGGTAGAAAAAAAGTTACCCCAACCAGTTCCAACCTGACCTATCAGAGCGCCGGGGGAAGACGAGGTAGAAAAAAGAAAAAAACAGAAAAGCCACAATGACATAAGCCTAGCAACAGGAGTCAGCCAATCAGGAGGCAGAACAACAGTCACAGGGTCCAATCTCTGGTTTTCGCCTCTCACTCCCCCGGTCTAAGTTCCTCTCACAGGGAAAAAAAAAAAAAAAAAGTCAAACTCCAATCTGGAGCTGTGTGCACAGACTCCATGAAGGAGTGCTAGAGCTTTTTATGAGCAAACGTTTCTGCTGCTTATTGTGTTTGAGGTCATCAGAAGTGCTGCTGAACTTTAGACTGTGTGGTGTGATAATCTACTGGGTATGAGAGAGAGAGAGAATTGAGGAAGAGAGAAAAAGGCCTTGTAGTGAAATATGTAAAGTCTTCAGTACGCTATGAAAATGTAAAAATAAAAAGAAGAAATGGTTGTGTGTGTGTGAGAGTCACTCTTACTCTTCAAAATCTTCAAAAAAAAGTTAAAAATACATAATCGCTTCTTCTTCTTCTCTCTCTCTCTCTCTCTGCCCCCCCCACCCCCTCTTTAACTGTCGGTCTCTCTCACATTTTCTTTCTCTCTCGTTCTGTTCTCTCTTTCATAATGTCTCTCACTGGCTCTGTATCATGTTTTTCTGAGAATTTTTCTCTCTCCTAGTGTCTGTCTCTCTCATGTTCTTTGTCTGAGACTCTCTCTCACTCTCTGAGTCTCTCTCTCATTGGCTCTGTATCATGTTGTTTTTCTAAGACTCTATCTCTCTGTCTCTGAGTCGGTCTCTCTCACATTCTCTGTGTCTCTGTCTCATTAATCTCTCTCTCTCTCTAACTGTTGTTCGGTCTCTCTCACATTCTGTGTCTCTCTCTAATAAGGTCTCTCTCTCTGTCAGTCTCTCTCACATTCTCAGTGTCTCTCTCTCTCATAATCTCTCTCTGTCTCGGAGTCTCGCTTCCACTGTCTGTCTCTCTTACACTCATTCTGTCTCTCTTGTTCTCTCTCTCTCTCTCTCTCTCTCACACACACACACACACACACACACAATCCCTGTCTGTCTCATAAGATCTCACTGACCGTCCCATCTCTCCTCTCTGAAACAATAAGTCTGAGGTCTGTGTTAATAATCTCAATCTTCATAACAATCACTGGTCCAGTGAAGAAGGTTCAGCTTCTGCTTCTGGTCCACTTCACTCACCAGATTTTACTCTGTAGCAGATCCACTTATCCCCAGAACAGCACTCAGATACTCAGCAACTCTTTCTAGTATTTTTTTTTGTAACTTGTCCTCCCTCTCCTCCCTTCCTCACTTTCCTCTCCTTCCTCGCTTTCATTCCCTCCACCCACCTTTTCCAGTGTTACTTGGCTACAGCGCTCGAGTTCTGACAACTGGGGCAGATCGAAGCCTTGCATCTGTCTTCCTGAGAGGTGCGGTCTACTAACACACACACACACACACACACACACACACAGGAAACAACATTCCCAAGACTAAAGAACATGCTAGCACACATCGTTACAACTGCAGGAAAGTTTACACATTAAACCTGCAAGTTTTGCGTAATTACTGGGATTTTCGTCTTGTTGTTTTGGTAAAAACTAAAAGAAAAAAAGATTCTCATGCTCACTCTAACTGTATGTCCCTGTATTTACGAGTCAGAAAGTGGGAATTATGACGTCAGGTGCGTTTCAGCCTCATTAGTCTGAGTGAGATGGAGTTTCTGCCACTAAAGTAGTTTTAACTATGAACTCAACGTAAATACTACTCATAATTACGACTTTTCGGTGATGTTCATGTGCGTTCGACCCCAAACTCAGAGCTCAAAGTAAATCCTACTCGTAATTACGACTTTTCGGTGATGTTCATGTGCATTTGACCCCCAACTCGGAGCTCAAAGTAAATCCTACTCGTAATTACGACTTTTCTGTGACATTCACATGCGTTTGACCCCCAACTCAGAGCTCAAAGTAAATCCAACTCGTAATCACGACTTTTCGGTGACATTCATGTGCGTTTGACCCCCAACTCGGAGCTCAAAGTAAATCCTACTTGTAATTACGACTTTTCTTCATCTCAGGTAGAAACCTCTTCCCAGTTTTAGAGGCTGGCTGTATGAACACCAGCAGTAAAGGTGGAGGCCTGCTGAACGCTCTGCTGTCTGAGGAAGCCAGAGTTCCCGTGGATGTTATTTTAAAAGGCAGAACTCACAGCTGTTGCAATACAGGCAGAGCGCGCACACACACACACACACACACACACACACACACACAATACAGCATCCAGTAATATGGGGGAAAGCGAAGAAAAGTCAACGCCTTCCTCTGCTATCTTTAGTGTTCACAAAAGCTCCGGATAACTAATCACCGTCCCAGTGCTGAAACCCTGACAGCATGGGATTATTCAATGTACACAATGGACACACACACACACACACACAGACTGTGTAAAGATCTGTCTAATGAGAATATCCTCTTTAATGTGAATGTGGAATATTATAAATAAAGGATAAAGGATGGGGATTAGTACTAGGTTTAGATTAGGATTAATCTCATTCCAAAGCAAACAAAAAAAGGAACAAAGAGGTATTAAACCTCAGAAGATGTAAGCATTTGGATTGAAGTTGTTTTTTTTTTTATAATTGTTGTGGCCAAAAAATTAATTTTAAAGCGTGTTTTTTTTTTCATCTAAATTTGTGATGTAACTTGAGGTTGACTTGATGACATCACAAGTGCAGGATTCTTCTTTTAAACTCCTCCCACTGAGACACGCCTGTAACGGCCTTCTATAAGAGCTGTACTCATGTCCACACACGTGAAGGAAGAGGCTGAAGGCGTATTGATGACGTCACACACACGACGTGTCACAGAACATATCTGCAGAAAATCTGCATCGTTTTGAAAAATTTCGAAAAATCTCCTCAGAATTTGTCCTCAGAGTTTGTTTGATTTTACGTAAATGTCTGTGATCACACACAAATCACAAAATCCTGCTGAACATCAGATCCACATCTTGGCAACTGGCCAGAAACTTTAGAACAAATTTAGAAAATTCTCAAATTTAAAAGAAAAAAAAATCAGCTCTGTTTTTAGGGGGAAAAAAGGAATTAGAAATGTTTTTTAAATTTGAGAATTTTCACATTTCACAAACAGAGCTATTTGTTTATTTGAGATCTTTAAAAAAAACAATTCTAAAAACATCTGTTTTTGTTAATTTGGGAATTTTAAAAATATTTCTAAAAATAGAGCTATTTTTAATTTGAGAATTTTCTAAATTTGTTTTAAAAACAGAGCTGTTATTTTTTTAAATTTGGGATTTTTTTTCCATTTTTTAAAAAAAAAAACAGCTGTTTTTTTTGAGGATTTTAAAAAATGAGAATTTTCAAAATTTGTTCTAAAAACAGAGCTGTTTTTTTTTTAATTTGTTTTTTTTTTTTTTAAATTGCCAACTTATACATTTAGTGGTCTCTGTCTACGTGTGTGTTTGTGTGTGTGTGTGTGAGATCATCAGAAATCTGATATTCTGAGATTTTTCAATATTTTTCAAAATGTGTTTCGTGTCGTCATCATAAATGACAATCCTCCATCTGGGCTGACAGACAACTAATCTCCAGCTAAGTGAATATCTCCTTCTTTATTCCTTATCAGTCTGCTCGCTCGTCTCTTTACGACGCTGCAGATACGAGGAGCTGTAACCTGCTGAGCTCAGCAGATCTGCACCGTGGCTCCGAACTCGACACACCGAGCGGCGTTAATTACGCTCCGTTCCTCTGACCTTTAGATACCGATCCAGCAGGTCAACAACCCTCCGCTCTGTTCATTTTCAACAACAAGGTCATAATGACGGATATCTCATGACCGGTCTGATTCATCCAGAAACCGCTTTATTCCTGAAGTATTAACAGAGATGTCGGCTAATTGTATTTCTCTTCATGTACGATAGCTAGCTAGCAAAACCAGGCTGTGTGAGAATACGGCTGTGTGAAAACCAGGCTGTGTGAGAAATAATCATTTAACCATCATCAAGCCCACAATCCGTAGCACTTCCTCTTTACTTCATCTTTATTTCGCTCTTTATTAGTAGATCAAACAGATGAGACATCAGATATTTATCCAGCAACACTGTGTAGATATTTGGACATTCTGAAGAGTCTCACTGAGCCATGTTTTGTAGAGGGTAAATTCATTGGAAGATGATTTGGACCCAGGTATCAATCTCAATTATATACATTTATATATATGTGTATGTATATATATATATGTATGTATATATATATATATAATTAAACACTGCTGGACAAACACATACTCCGACATGCTGATGTTTATTATTAATGGTATGAATTGGAAAGAAATAGTAAACAACATTTCCGAGAAAACGTCTCCGATTATATTTCTGTTTCTTGGGTAAACTCGTCTTTTATTTATTACAGACCGTGTGTTTAAAATATATCCCTCTGTTTGAGTAAGGACAGGAATAAATAAAAAAAGACGCATACATTTATACCACTTGTGTGTCGCAGAGAAACTGACCCTCGCTGCGGTGCCTGTGCTTCAGGGTCCGAATCTCCTCGCCGCAGTGTTTGTCCAGCAGTTAATTAATAACCGAGTCATAAAATGGAAGCGAGAGAGAGAGAGGGAGAGGGAGAGGGAGATAGAGAGAGAGATAGAGAGAGAAAGGGAGAGGGATATAGAGAAGGAGGGAGATAGAGAGAGAGAGAGAGAGATGGAGATAGAGAGAGGGAGATGGAGATGGAGATGGAGAGGGAGAGGGGGACAGAGAGAAAGGGAGATAGAGGGAGTTAGAGAGGGAGACAGAGAGAGGGAGATGGAGAGAGAGGGAGATAGAGAGGGAGACAGAGAGAGGGAGACAGAGAAATAGAGAGAGGGAGAGAGAGAGAGAGAGAGAGAGAGAGAGAGAGGGAGACAGAGAGAAATAAAGAGAGAGAGAGAGAGAGAGAGAGGGAGATAGAGAGAGAGAGAAGAAAAGAGAAGGAAAAGAAAAGATGCACTCTATACCATAGTTGTTTTTTTTTAACTATATCATATATTTATATCATTTCTTCTTCTCTAGAAGCACATGTAGAAGTTGATCTTTGAAAAAAACTTTATTCTACGCTCTCGCTTTTTATTCCTGTTCTTCTGCCTCATTGGTCATCTGTGAGGTTGTTTAGTGATTCGAAGGTCACTCTTGCACGAGAAAAGAGACGAGATATCGAAACTAGAAAAAAAGAGACTTGACTATTATTATTATTATTGACAGACTGCTAAAAAGTCATAATGACTTTCAGTGTCTTAGGTCGCGTCCCAAATCGCACGCTTGCACGCTATTCTGGAAAGTTGGACAATCAAAGTGGAAAAGGGGCGGGGCTAACAGGCATCGATTCTGGATGAGAAAAAAATTTCAAGATGGCCGTCGACGCGCCGGTGGACGATCGGTCATACAAATTAGCCCAAGTTGTGTGATTTTGACCATTTAAAAAAATATCGAGCTATCTAGCATCATTCACCATCACCATGGGAAACTACTGGGTTTTCTGTGTGTGTTTAAAGAGTTCGGGAGGGTCATTTACAGCTTAAACAATAAAAAAAAGCAATCCGTGTATCACAGATTTTCATTATAAACGGGGGATTACTGTATCATTAAATTTTAATCCTTTACATTCCTCGAAAAACCTCAAACATCTCCCATCCAGCTAGCACCTGTAATCGAATTAGCATACAATTCTTTTAGTTTAGCGTCCGTTCTGGCCTTCTACACAACGCTACATGCTGGAGTTAGCACTATAGCTATCTGTGTACGCTGGATTAGCGTAAAGCATACAGTGAACAAATACAGTAAAGACTGCAGTGTGAAGTGAACTTAAGCTCCTCCTCAGGAGGCGTGTCCTTCCGCTCTTTAAAAAAAGAGGAAAAAAAACCCCACAAACACAATCTACGTTTGCTAACATCAGTCTTTGCTAATGCTAGGCTAGGCTCTGGATTTCTGCTAAAGTGTGTCTGATCCCCGAATCCTGCTTTCTCACAAAAATATAACACTCCATGATTTCTGTCTTACATAACACTGGTATGAATGAGTTTACAAACAAACAAATAAAATGTCAAGAAAAAGCGAAAGATGCTTGGGTGGATTGCCTGTCCTGTTGAGGGGGAGAGAGAGAGAGAGAGAAAGACAGAGAGAGAGAGAGAGAGATGGAGACAAACAGAGGGAGAGGGAGAGAGACGGAGACAAACAGAGGGAGAGAGAGACAGAGAGAGAGAAAGACAGAGAGAGGGAAAATCGGACATCACGTGTTCAACAAGAACTTTTCAGCAACAACACTGCTTCTTCTTCTTCTTCTTTTTCTTCTTTAAAGCTCTAGTTCCAGTCTCTGCCCTGCTGTGAGAGCCAATATATATGTTTATAAAGATATAAAGGACTCACAGTGATTGTGAAACACTGACCACAGCACTGACCCCAAACTGGGGCAGGAAGACAGTCCAATTCTCCTCTCAGGGGTTTTTAGAGCAAAACAAAATAAAAGCCTCTGTCACTGTCCAGGATTTAATACATAACCTCCACATGTCACTCTTTACTTTACTGCTGTCAACTGCTGGGACGAGATTACAGGGAAAAGAAAAGAAAAGAAAAGAAAAGAAGGATAGTCACTAATCATTGGAGAAGTTAACTGAAGGTTAGAGTTATTTATAAAACAAAATGAGGAAGCATGTTAGATATCTCTCTCTCTCTCTCTCTCTCTCTCTCTCATCCATCCTTGTCAGTGCAAAAAAAAAAAAAGACGTGTAGAGAAACAGGTTGCGCAGGCTTCCGAATTGAATAACATGTTACAAAACAGTCAAGGGGAAAAAAAAAAAATCATAATAATGCCTTTAACAGAGACGACAGAAGAGCGCAAGGTGGATGAAGAGAAAAATATCAGGTATATAATCAGACCATCAGATATTCACGTCTGTGAGAAGTGAAATGATTTAAATAAAGATGTTTAATCACTTTTGATGATAAACAAGTTCTCTCTCTCTCTCACACACACACACACACACACACACACCTATGGGTAGCTACACCTATGGATGGATGGACGGATGGATAGACAGAGCGATGTTCCAGCCTTGAGGTTAAAGGTAAAACGCAGGCCACCGCATGGTCCTAATGCCTGCTGGATATCTGGACCTGAGCTCCGAGTGTGTTGTATAACCTTTGTTTTACAGGTCAAGGTCTCGTTCGGACTAAAGCTGAGAGTCTCCTGTGGGACGAGGAGAGGAAACACTCAGACAATGAAGCCCCTGAACTCTCTCACACACACACACACACACAACCTGTCCAGTTACAATGAACCACACACTGACCACCAGATGAAAACACAGTAGAAGGCGGTGATCCAGGCCCAGACAACTGGAGCGACAGATGGTCATGTTCCGTTCAGCCTGGTCTCTCTGTTTCTGGAGGTTCACGTTTAAACCGTGCTACACGTCGCCCCACCCCCCGCTCAGCTACAGCGGCTCTGAGGCTCAGCAACTTCCCCTGTGAGATTATTTATTTATTTATTCCTGTAAAGTCAGCTCTGAGAAACAACCAATGAGAAATCAGAATCTATCTGGATCTCTTCAGATTGTATTTATGAGCTGAACACGTATGAACGCCAGCGCAAAGTTGTAATTACGAGTTTCCGAGTTGGAGGCGTGTCAGCTGGAAAGCGTCTGTGTTTTTTTGTTTTTTTTAAAGTAAATTCCGAATGTTTACTCGCCTCAGAAGGCTTTTATTTTATTTACAACAAAACAAGCAAAACAAACAATTATGCTTTGTACAATTACGAGCTCATATCTAATAACGTTTACAGCAGCTACAGAATTGGATTAAAAACATTAAATAAAAGCTAATAAACACACCTGATGCACATATGCTTTATTTTTTATACGTATATTTAAAAAACCTTAAGAGGACCTTCATCTCACAGTGACTGAAACACACCTGATGTCGTAATTACGACTTCTCAAATACCCATACCTTCCCAGTAGCACTCGATCTGTGCAGCAGATCCTTGAATCTGATTACTAGTCAATGAGGGCACAGTAAATAAAATTAACCATCAAGTTTGTTGTTAAAAACACAAAACATACTTTTTCACACACTACGACTCTGCAGAACAGACCTTTATATACATTTTTTTCACTTTTGTTGTCACACATGATGGACAGCTCAATTATTTTCATGCGAAGGCAGGATCCGGCGATCTGACATCGTGTAGCCCCGTGCTCATCTTGGCTCAGGGTTGGAATTTTATTAAATCACTACTGCAGGATTGAGGAAGAAGATGGAGAAGCTTCCTCAGATCCACCGAGCTCATATCTGATCTAATAAAGACTAAAGACATGCGGCTCTCAAAAAACTGGACGGCTCTGAGGCTTGGAGGAGTGTGTTATTAGCAGAAAAAGAGAGCACTGACCCACTGAACAGGAGCAGAGAGAAAAAGCAAAGACAGTTTCATTTCCTGTTGACAAGCTGAAGGCTTCAGATTGTTACAGTAGAGAATTTGTTCTGAACTCCAGGGAGGGTGTTGTACCTCACTATACACACACACACAAGGGGGTGTTATACCTCACTATACACACACACAGAAATGGGGGGGTTAACCTTACTACACACTCACAAATATGGGGGGGGTTTATACCTGATACACACACATATACACACACACAAATTGTGTGTGGGTGGGTTAAGCCTCATACCTCACACACACACACACACACAAATAAATAGAGGGTTTATACCTCATACCTCACACACACAAATACAGGGGGTTAATATTTTACACACAAATGGGAGGGTTATACTTCTCACACACACACACACCGTCATTTCAATTTCAGGATCTCTGGAAATGACCACCATTAGTACACACCATTAGTAGTCCCTCTGATTCCCACCTTTAGTGAACACAGGAAGTGTGTGTCCTTTCATTATCATTTTTTTTCCTCTTTAGACTATAATAATGAAAAAGTTACACTCTGTTCCTCAGAGCTGTTCTCCTTCTTTCTAAGAAAATGGGATGGTGCGCAGCCTTGAGGGGAAACTGGATACACACTTCAACATCACTAACACATACTTATGGAAGTGTGTGTGTGTGTGTGTTTTATTTACTACACAATGCAATCACAGACAGACAAGAACAGAAACCCAGTGCCTGGCGCATAACACTGTAAGTTAGACCCTGGAGGTGTGTATCTATCCACACACACACACACACACACACACACACACACACACAGCCCCATTCTTCTTCCTTTCCCTTTCTCTCAGTCCCTGGAGCTGTGTAAAAAAAAACCTGATATATGGCGGTACAGCTGACAGCCACACACACACACACAATCTCTTTCATTGCCACAGAAATACAACCTTATTTTCTTTACAAGAATTTCTCCAAAATATGCTGTACTACAGTATATATCCTACACACACACACACACACACACACACACACACATCTAGCACAAACATAATACACAGAATACTACACAATTATTCATTGTAAACTTGCAGCAGTTTCTCCATCATGTGCTTAAAAAGGAAATTAGTTGAAAGATTATTTCATGCTTTTAGCATGCTTTTAACTGACCGTTGCTCTGTCAAGTAATTAATCTCAAATCCCTCTTCCGGTCGTGTGTGTGTGTGTGTGTGTGTGAGAGAGAGAGAGAAAGTGTGAGAGTGTGTGTGTGTGGAACACGAGTACAGATCTCACAGAAAAGTTGTTACATTACACGAGTCTTCACTGAGACGAGCAAAAAAAGAAATTACAAAAGAAACAATGTTTGCAGAAAAATAAAGCAAATTTTTTTCGAAACAATAATCACAAAAAAATCTTTTTATGCTGTTTTGTATTCAAAGCTAAGCAAAACAACAATAACAACCACAAATGTTGCAGCAAAATCAAGCATTTTTTCTCACCACAGCAATCACCAAAAAAGACTAAAAAAATTCTCTTAGGATATTTTTTAATCTAGGCTAATCAAAACAAAAAAATTTAAAGAAAAAAAGAAAAAGAAAAAAAAAGAAAGCAAATTTTGCAGGAAAATCGAACAATTTTTTTGCCCACAACAATCACAAAAAGGACTTTTTCAGGCGAAGTCTTTTTAGGCTACTTTTTAAATTATAGGCTAAGCAAAACAAGAATTTTTTGAACAAGAAGAAATTTTGGAGCAAAATAAAGCTTTTTTGCCACAACAATCACTAGAAGAGACTAAAAAATCTTTTAGTCTATTTTTTATTCTGGGTTAAGCAAAACAACAACAAAAAAACCCCCAAAAAAAAACAAAACAAAAAATTTTGCATGAAAATAAAGCTATTTTTTTCACCACAGCAATCTTTTAAGACTATTTTTTTATTCTAGGCTAATATTTATTTATTTTAAACATTTGCATATATTTATACTCATTTCAAGCTTTATTTGCAGATTTAATTTATTTTCAAAATGATTTCTTATTATTTCTTATTGCATATTTTTGTGCAAATAATGTGCGAGTCAAACTGCTTCCTGGAAACGTCGAAATCTCGTTCTGATATGCGTGTGTGTGTGTTTACGTTTTTTTAATCATGACTAAAAAAATGAAAAGATTTCAAGGTTCAAGTGATGTCATCGGCAAGCTTTCCTCGATAAGCGAACAGCGCTGGTACATCTGCTGCAGGATTTACTTTTCACACAAAGTGAAAACTGCAAACACACACACAGTCAGATGGTGAGCCGAATGACATCATCATGTGTGTGTTTTGTTCACAGGGGGTCCTAAGAAGCAAAAAGCAGATCCTTGAGACACTCTGGAGGAAGGAAGAGGTGGAGATGGAGCTGCAGCATCAGGACAGGAAGTCCAGAGGGAAAAGCAACACACACATACACAGCAGCTGGTATCAGGACATCAACATGCCAGTTGACCGGTTTGGGGCTCGGGTGACACCCCAACACCCAGGACAGAGCGTCCTGTCCTTGTCCTTTCCCATTCTCACACCCTCCCTGAGACTAATACACGCCATGTCAAGCTAAACAAACATCTCCACAGCGCAAATCCACGACATCACACACCAGGCAGGAAGCAGTGAGACTCCATGGAGAGGAGATGGTTTACATTAGCAGAGGTCAGGTAGGTCCAGAATGTACTCCAGGTATGGAGGTAAAAATCCTCACACACTTGTGTGGAGTCATTCTTATGTTCCCAGGTTCCTATGTTCTTAGATAGTATGTTCCTAGGTCCTAATGTTCCCAGATTGTTTGTTCCCAGGTCCTAATGTTCAGAGGTTCCTATGTTCTCATGTCCTAATGTTCCCAGATTGTATGTTCCCAGGTCCTTCATTCCCAATTCCTTTTATGTTCCCAGATCCTTACTATGTTCCCAGCTTTCTATATTCCCATGTTCCAATGTTCCCAGGTCCTTATTATGTTCCCAGGTTCCAATGTACCCAGGTTCCAATATTCCCAGGTTCTAATATTCCCAGATCCTTATGTTCCCAGGTTCCAATGTACCCAGGTTCTAATATTCCCAGGTTCTAATATTCCCAGATCCCTACTATGTTCCCAGGTTTTTATATTCCCAGGTTCCAATGTTCCCAGATCTTTATGTATCCAAGTCCAAATGTTCCCAGGTCCTTTGTTCCCAGATCCTATATTCCCAGGTCCCTATGTTCTGAGCTTCTAATGTTCCCAGGTCCAATATTCCCAAGTCCCAATGTTCCCAGGATCCTATGTTCTGAGCTTCAAATGTCCCCAGGTCCAAATGTTCCCAGTTTCCTATGTTACCATGTTCCCAGGTTCTAATGTTCTCAGGTTCCAATGTTCCCAGGTTCTAGCGTTCCCAAGTGCTTATTTTCCCTATTTTCAATATTCTGCTAACACACACCAACCAAACTTTTTGATTTTATGTTCTCAGGACTCATTTTGAGAGTTAGATTCAAAAACACACTAGACTAGTTGTCACCTGAGGAAGCTACAAACTTTCATGACTCCAGTCATTTGTTTAGTTCCATCAAGTCTAGGTCTATTGTAGTGAGAACCGTACAGCAGTTCTGAGGAACAGAAAAACCCTTTTAAAGAGTTCCCACAGTAACCATCTCATATTAAGATGAACACAGAGCTGGGAACATGTTCTTCAGGTTCCTCTTATGAACTTTATGAGAAGCTTTTTATGTTTCCAGGTCCCAATGTTCCCAGAAGAATGCTTTATAATGAGTTTATTCTGTGGAATGTGAATATGGGGAACGTAGGACCTGGAGAACTCAGATCTGCTCTAGAGTTGGTCAGTAACGGGTCTAAGATGATGGATATGGCGCTACAAAGACACGTTTTTCAATAGCTTCTAGACCACTTGGTTTAAACACAAGCACTTCAACGAAGGACAGAAAATTTGGACTGGAAAAGAAAATAGAACAACAGGTCTAGTCTTCCTCGTTACTCATCTACATGCCAGAAATATCCTTTAAATGTTCTTCAAACAGGAGGAAGCTAATCAGTTTAATCTCCTGGTTCTGATGGTAATTTCATAGAAATCCTACAAACTACTTGAGATATCACTCAATGGACGGACGGACGAACACAAGGTCATATTTATCTGTTTAATTTTGACTGCAGTGCATTTATAATACCCAAAGCGGAAATCATAGAACAGCATTTTATCCAGAATCAGATTTTTTCCGTGGTGTCACACAGCAGCAGTGGAGTCAAAGCTGCTCTGAGGAACGTTTCTGTTTTTATACAAACTCCATCACAGACATGTAACTCTCACACAACCTTGTGAACTGAGCCGAGGTTCGAGAGTTGATTAAAATTCAAACACCATGTTAACTGTGCAGAGAGAGAGAGAGAGAGAGTGAGAGAGAAGTTGGGGGGAATCAAAAGAGAGAGAGAGAGAGAGAAGGAGAGAGAGAGAGAGAGAAAGAGAGAAAGTGAGGGGGAAATCGATAGAGAGAGAGGGAGAGAGACAAAGAGAGAGAGAGAGAGAAATAGAGACAGAGAAGTGGGGGGATGAAGAGAGAGGGAGAGAGAGAGGAAAATCAAGGAGGGGGGGGTCGAGATCGAGAGAGAGAAGTGGGGGGTATCGAGAGCGAGAGAGAGAGAGAGAGAAGAAAATCAAGAGGGGGGGGGTCGAAAGAGAGAGGGGGGGTCGAAAGAGAGAGAGGGGGAAAAAGTGGGGAGAGAGGGGGGAAAAGTGGGGGGAGGGGTGATCGAGAGAGAGAGAGAGAGAGAGAGAGAGAGAGAGAGGGAGAGGGAGAGAGAAAGAGACAGACAGGTAGTGCTATTGTGGAGAGTGAGAGAAGACAGGAACAGGATTGGTGTTATTTTGATGGACGAGAGCGACGGACCGATGGTTACGTGTGTAATGTCCGAAAAGCCTGAAGGACGCCGTGTCTCTTCCAAATCGGTCACTAACGCATCAGTCATCTTAGCAACAGGACAGTTTCCAAATACACACTCTGTCTCCTGCTGGGTTCGATCTGCTAAACACAATGTTCAGCTCATTCCACAGCAGCCGAAAATGTACATACTGTGTGTGTGTGTGCTGGAGCAAATGCAGAAGCAAAGATAAGAATTATGTCATACTTCTACCAGCCTGAGGTGCTCATAAAGATAATGAGCCTGGGTGTGTGTGTGTGTGTGTGTGTGTGAGATGTAAAGCATGTAAGCAGAAACATATCAGATATTAATTCGTCCCCCACAACACAGAAGAGCAGTTATTATTTCAATTTTCCTTGAAAAGCACCTCCACCCTTTCTTCAGGCCAGGCTTCCAGTTGCAAACTTTCCTGATGTTTTTGTGTGTGTGTGTGTGTGTGTGCTTCTTCGAACACAGCGCCCATTTCTTCGAAAGCATTGTAATAAAAACTAGCTCAGCCTCCGAGGGAACTCTTAACCAAACATTAAATCAGGAGCAAGTCAGCTCAACACACATACACACACTGATGATCTATATCAGAGAGAGAGAGAGAAAGAGAGGGAGAGAGAAGAAGAAAAGGAATTGGAGAAGTTATTGCTCTCGTCTTTTCTGGACTCTGCAGCTGTGTCACTGTCCAGACAACAATTTATAGCCTACATCATGCAAAATGTCTCACCTTGGTGTCAGAGGACAAAAAATAGCCCTGAAGAGAGACAGGCAAACACACACACACCCACATCCCCATACACATACACACAAACACGGTGGTTATAAAAGGCAACATGGGGGACGAGAAGGGGGTGTGTGTGTGATGTGTGTAAGGGTCACATGACAAAAACGAAGCTATCAGCTCTGTGCCATAGGCAGGGGCCTGCGGGTTATGCAACTCCACACACACACACACACACACACCTTTGCTCTTCTCTGCTATTTCTACATACATTCTGAATCCTTTTGCAGAGAAAATTTTCCTCCTTGTGCTCATATTTCTCAGATATTTTGTGACGTGTCTTTAAGAAGCTCGTAACATTGTTTAACAGCGTTCAAATCCATCGTAAAAAAACTTCACGACCAAACTGCTGCCCCTCGAGCTATCGGTCACTGAGAAGTGTGGTTCTGAATCGCGGTGTAAATCTTCTCGGCACACGTTCACTGTATTGGACACGTGTGAGAGAATGTAGATTGTTTAAGTCTGTGTAAATAAAAAATCCCTTTGTGTTGAAATGGGTCTTAGTAACATTGTAACACTGTAAAGTCGTAGCACCGTAACACTATAACATTGTAACGTTGCAAAATCGTGACACTGTGATATTATAATAATGTGAGATTGTAACATTGTGACGTTGTT